>NW_024112766.1:0-26381 GCF_003073215.2 Triticum urartu | reverse complement strand
TCGTTCATAATGACTTTACGAAGGTCACCTTTAGGCACCACAATGCGATCCTCGAAGAATAGAGTATCCTTGTCATCGAGACGATAGCACTTGTATTTGGGTTGACTCTTAGCAATCCCAGTCTTCACCTTCTTCACCATAGCATCAAGAAGTTGAGCCTCGCGAATCTGATCTTCCAAAGTAGGAGAGACTTGGAGGTTGGCGAGGAAACCTTGAGGAACAACTTACAGATTGAGTTTGCGGAAAGCTTCACAAAGCTTGGGTTGGTAAGGCTTGATAATCAAACTATTGCAGTAAGCCTTCCTGCTCAATGCGCCAGCAATTACATTGGCCTTGCCTGGAGTATATTCGATACTCGGATTATACTCTTGAATCATTTCGACCCAACGAGTCTGCCTGAGGTTGAGATTAGGCTGAGTGAAGATGTACTTGAGACTCTTATGATCAGTGAAGATGTCCACTTTTCTTCCCAATAAGAGATGTCTCCAAGTTAAAAGAGCATGCACAACTGCCGCCAACTCTAGGTCATGAGTGGGGTACTTCTTTTCGTTGGGCTTCAACTGGCGGGAGGTATAGGCCACAACTTTCTTCTCTTGCATCAACACTGCACCAAGACCTTGAAGGGAAGCATCACAGAAGACCTCAAACGGTTTGGATTCATCAGGAGGAGTCAGAACTGGAGCAGTGACTAACTTCTCTTTCAGGGTGTTGAAAGCGATGTCACATTCAGGAGACCAAACGTACTTGACGTGCTTCTAGAGAAGGTTGGAAAGAGGCTTCGTGATCTTAGAGAAGTTCTCAACGAACCTTCGACAATAGCTTGCGAGACCAAGGAAGCTGCGGAGTTGCTTCACGTTCTGAGGTGGTTCCCAATTCACAATTGCAGAAACCTTCTCAGGATTCACCGCTATGCCCTTGGCAGAGATGATATGTCCAAGGTAGAGAACCTCATCGAGCCAAAACTCGCACTCTGAAAACTTGGCATAGAACTAATGTTCTCTGAGCTTATCCAGCACCAAACGCAAGTGCTTGGCATGATCTTCCTTGTTCTTGGAAAAGACCAAAATGTCATTGAGGTAGACCAAGATGAGGTCATTTGTGTAGGGGTTGAAGATGAACTTCATCATGCGAGAGAATGTTGGCGGAGCGTTGACGAGGCCAAAAGACACGACAGTGTATTCATATGAACCATAGCTTGTTCTGAATGCTGTCTTAGGGATATCCTCTTCACGAATGTGAATATGATGATAGCCCATACAGAGATCAAGCTTGGAGAATACTTGAGCACCTTTGAGTTGTTCAAACAGCTCATTGATGTTGGGAAGTGGGTACTTGTTCTTTATGGTATTATTGTTCAATGGACGGTAGTCGACACAGAGTCGGTCCGTTCCATCCTTCTTCTTCATAAAAAGAACACCGCAACCCCATGGAGAAGAACTTGGTCGGATGAGACCCATTCGCTCTTGAATATCGAGTTGCTTCTTCAGCTCCTTTAACTCTTCAGGTCCAAGCTTGTAAGGACATTTACAAACAGGTTCCGTGCCAGGCTCAAGATCAATGACGAATTCAACTGGATGGTGCGGAGGCATTCCTGGAAGCTCTTCTGGAAAGACGTCTTGATATTCGCAAACGACTAGAATCTGAGAAATGGCATCCAGCTCGCCTGTCTCATTGAGAGAAAATAGACGGATGGTATCATCCCTTGCGGCAAAGACAATTACATCCTCGGACGAATGAGTCAATTGAATCTGTTTGGCAGCACAATCAAGCTGAGCCTTGTGCTTGGAAAGCTAGTCCATTCCGAGAATAAGATCAATATCCGAGTTACCGAGGACCATTCGGGAAGAAAGAAACTTATAGTCGCCCAACGTGATAGTAACATCTGGAACCTCCAAACGGGCACTCAAACGTTTGCCGGGAGAAACGATATCCATTTGTTTGCCTAAATGAGAAGACACGAATTCATTCTTGGCCAAAAAATGGCTTTGACATGAAACAATGCGATGCACCAGTATCAAAAAGTACTTTTGCAGGAACATCGTTAACAGGAAGGTTACCCATGATGACATCTGACGAGTCCTCTGCCTGAGCTGCATTCAGCAAGTTGACCTTGGCGTGCTTGGGGTTATGCTTGACCACTGCATTGCTAGCAGATCTCACAGGAGGAGGAGGAAGACGCCTCTGATTGAAGCATTTGTTGGCATAGTGACCCTTCTGTTGGCACTTGTTGCACGTGACCTCTGAGAGCGGACGGTGATACGGAGCACTTGATCTTGGAGCTTGAGACAAAGTATTGTTCTGAAAGCCTGGGTTGGGTGGGTGGGAAGATCCATTGCCACCTTTGCTCTTCTGCTGATAAGGCTGACGGAATGGAGGAGAGGCAGCCAATACTTTTGCTGCTTAGCCACTTGAGTTGAGGAAGAAGGAGTTGCATCTCTGACTCGCTTCTTGGAAGCATCGCACTTGAGTTGAGCAGCCTCTTGCTTCAATGCCATGTTGTAAAACTCATCGTACTTCTGAGGCTCGAAAAGCACAAGAGCAAGTTGAAGATCTTCTCAGAGGCCACCCCTGAACTGATAAATCATGCTCTTCTCATCAGGGACGTCTTGTGATACGTCCATTTTGCATCATGCTTTTATATCGATATTTATCACATTATGGACTGTTATTTCACTTTATGTCACAATACTTATGGCTATTCTCTCTTATTTTACAAGGTTTACATAAGGAGGGAGAATGCCGGCAGCTGGAATTCTGGTCTGGAAAAGGAGCAAATATTAGAGACCTATTCTGCGCAACTCCAATACTCCTGAAACTCCACGGAACATCTTAAAAGAAATAAAGAAAAACCCACGCCAAAAATGAAGGCCAGGGGGCCCACACCCTGCTCACGAGGGTAGCCCCCCTAGGGCGCGCCCCCTACCTCGTGGGCCCCCTCGTGGCTCTCCGACGCCCATCTTCTCCTATATGAGGTCTTTCGATGACAAAAAAATAAGGAGGAACCTTTCGGGACGAGACTCCGCCGCCACGAGGCGAAACCTTGGCGGATCCAATCTAGAGCTCCGGAAGAGCTGTTCTGCCGGGGAAACTTCCCTCCGAGACGGGGAAATCATCACCATCATCATCACCAACGCTCCTCTCATCGGGAGAGGGCAATCTCCATCAACATCTTCACCAGCACCATCTCATCTCCAAACCCTAGTTCATCTCTTGTATCCAATTCTTGTCTCAAAGGCCGGGATTGGTGCTAGTAGGTTGCTAGTAGTGTTGATTACTCCTTGTAGTTGATGCTAGTTGGTTTATTTGGTGGAAGATCATATGTTCAGATCCTATATGCATATTATTACCCCTCTGATTATGAACATGAATATGCTTTGTGAGTAATTACGTTCGTTCCTGAGGACAAGGGAGAAGTCTTGCTATGAGTAGTCATGTGAATTTGGTATTCGTTTGATATTTTGATAAGATGTATGTTGTCTAGCCTCTAGTGGTGTTATGTGAATGTCGACTACATAACACTTCACCATTATTTGGGCCTAGAGGAAGGCATTGGGAAGTAATAAGTAGATGGTGGGTTGCTAGAGTGACAGAAGCTTAAACCCTAGTTTATGTGTTGCTTCGTAAGAGGCTGATTTGGATCCATATGTTTCATGCTATGGTTAGGTTTACCTTAATACTTTTGTTGTAGTTGCGGATGCTTGCAATAGAGGTTAATCATAAGTGGGATGCTTGTTCAAGTAAGAACAACACCCAAGCACCGGTCCACCCACATATCAAATTATCAAAGTATCGAACGTGAATCATATGAACGTGATGAAAACTAGCTTGACGATATTCCCATGTGTCCTCAGGAGCGCTTTTCCTATTATAAGAGTTTGTTCCGGCTTGTCCTTTGCTACAAAAGGATTGGGCCACCTTGCTGCACTTTGTTTACTTTTGTTACTTGTTGCTCATTACAATTCATCCGATCACAAAACTATCTGCTACCACTTATTTCAGTACTTGTAGAGAATACCTTGCTGAAAACCGCTTATCATTTCCTTCTGGTCCTCGTTGGGTTCGACACTCTTACTTATCGAAAGGACTACAATAGATCCCCTATACTTGTGGGTCATCATCTTGCTTGGCCAAACGAGCGAGCCTCTGGAACAGAATGTTATACTGGTAAACAGACAAGCTGCCTTGCTTCAAGTTGCGGAATTCCTCATGCTTGCTTTCAACAACACTCTGAGGAATGTGATGAGCTCTAAAGTCTTGACGAAATTCATCCCAGGTAATCACATGGCCTCCTCTGGAATCTTTGTATTGCTGAAACCATTTTGCAACTTGGTCTTTGAGTTGGAAGGAGGCAAACTTGACAAAGTCCTCAAGCCTGACGTTACCGCATTCGAAATGCTTGCATATATCCACGAGCCAATCATCAGCGTCTGAGGCCTCGACACAATTGCTGAAGGTCTTTGGCTGGTTAGCAAGGAACTGGTTGAATGTAGCAAACTGATTCTGATTGTTGCCATGGCCTTGGTTGCGCTCTTGCAGAATTTGCATGATCAGCTGCCTGTTTGCATTGGTAGCGGCCATCACAGCTTGCCATGCCTCCGGAGGTGGAGGTGGTGGTGGCGGATCCTGATTTTGATTCTAACCCTTAGCAGGAGCCATCCTGAAGAGGGTGACAACCGTTAGCACCTTGATAGACAAATATTTAAGCTGAATCAAAAGGATTGAAATAGCAACATAAAGTCTTCACATCCGAACAAAATGAACGAATGCATTCCAATCGAAATGGTCACATTTACATAAATTGAGAAGCCACTTAGATAGAGGTAGAAGAATAAAACAACAAGGTACGGACAAGAGAAAATACTTGCTGAGGATTACCCAATCCCAAACCAAATATCCGCGGAAGAAGAACTAGAGCTACAAGAATTCCCACCTATGAAACTCCCGAACCTTTCCGGTTATGCAATCAAGTGTTGGGGATACAGGGGAAGCATAATATCTCACCCAAAGCTAGCAAATCCTACAACCAGCTGTATCCATCCTTCAACACATAACCAAGAAACCTTCGGAAATCATTTACCTCAACCTTCAAAAAGCATCCGTTATACAAGTTATGGCAATACTCCCGAACTCCCGCCCCAGTACAGGGTGGCGTCGAGGTTATCTCACCAACAACTGCATAAAAGAGATTTTTGATGTTGGCGAAACTCAGGTATTCTAGAATCTCAACGATAAAATTGTGACGAGAACACCTCGGAGCTCAACTCCCCGGGACACTGCCACAACCCCTAAATGTCAGGAGGCACCAAGAACAATGTTCTCATCACAAAACCATCGGAATGATTCCAAGATACCCGCGTGATCGTAAATTTTTTTAGTGAAATTTGAGAAGAGAAGAGTCAAAACTCCACGTCAGGATGCCTCACCAGAGCGACGAAGGGACTGAGGAGTAAAAAGAATTCCTAACTCTCCGATATATATAATCCTAAATGACTCAAAACATTTTTCTAGACTCAACAACGCCAATGATTCGATCAAGCAGGGGGCTCCTAAGGTCGGGGAAGGCTCTGATTACCAACTTGTAACGCCCTCGATGCGGCTATATCTCCTATGTGTCAAAGCACAACTTAGAGGCATAACCGCATTGAAAGAAATGTCGCAAGTGAGGTAATCTTCACAACAACCCATGTAAATAAATAAAGGGGAAAGGTACATAGTTGGCTTACACTCGCCACATCACACAATTACATAAATAAGTCATTATATTCATCCAATACACTCAAGGTCCCACTACGGAACCAAAATAAAGATCAACCCCCCAAATGCGACAAAGTCCCCGATCGCCCCAACTGGGATCCACTACTAATCATCTGGGAAAGACACGTAGTAACGACGAGAGTCTTCATCGAACTCCCACTTGAGCTCGGTCATATCATCTGGAGCGATATCATCGGCCCCTTCATCTGGTTTTGGAAGTAATCTATGAATCACAGGGACTCAGCAATCTCACACCCTCGCGATCAAGACTATTTAAGCTTATAGGTAAGGTAAAGGTATGATGCAGAGCTACAGCAAGCGACTAGCATATATGGTGGCTAACATACGCAACTGAGAGCGAGAAGAGAAGGCAAAAGCACGGTCGAACAACTATGATCAAGAAGTGATCCTAGAACAACCTACGTCAAACATTACTCCAACACCGTGTTCACTTCCTGGACTCCGCCGAGAGGAGACCAGCACAGTTACACACACGGTTGATGCATTTTAATTAAGTTAAGTTTCATGTTATCTACAACCGGACATTAACAAATTCCCATCTGCCCATAACCGCGGGCACGGCTTTCGAAAGTTCAAATCCCTACAGGGGAGTCCCAACTTAGCCCATCACAAGCTCTCATGGTCAACGAAGGATATTCCTTCTCCCAAGACAATCCGATCAGACTCGGCGTCCCGGTTACAAGACATCCTCGACAATGGTAAAACAAGTCCAGCAACACCGCCTGAATGTGCCGACAAATCCCGATAGGAACTGCACATATCTCGTTCCCAGGGCACACTCAGATAGGTCAAGCTACGAGTAAAACCAACCCTCTAGTTTCCCCGAGGTGGCCCCGCAGGCTGCCCAGTTCGGACCAACACTCAGAGGAGCACTGGCCCAGGGGGGTTTAATAAAGATGACCCTTGGGCTCCGGAAACCCAAGGGAAAAAGAGGCTAGGTGGAAAATGGTAAAACCAAGGTTGGGCATCGCTGGAGGAGTTTTATTCAAGGCGAACTGTCAAGGGGTTCCCATTATAACCCAACCGTGTAAGGAACGCAAAATCCGGGAACATAACACCGATATGACGGAAACTAGGCGGCAAGAGTGGAACAAAACACTAGGCATAAGGCCGAGCCTTCCACCCTTTACCAAGTATATAGGTGCATTAAGATAAAACAAGATAATATTATGATATCCCAACAATAAACAAGTTCCAACAAGGAACGATCTCCAATCTTCACCTGCAACTAGCAACGCTATAAGAGGGGCTGAGCAAAGCGGTAACATAGCCAAACAACGGTTTGCTAGGACATGGTGGGTTATAGGTTTGACATGGAAATATGGGAGGCATGATAAGCAAGTGGTAGGTATCGTAGCATAGGCATAGCAAAAGAGCGAGCATCTAGCAAGCAAAGATAGAAGTGATTTCGAGGGTACGGTCATCTTGCCTGCAATGTTCTCAGAGTTGCCTTGATCCTCGTAAGCGAACTCAACGGGCTCCTCGATCACGAAGTCGTCCCCGGCTCTACCCAAGCAAGAACAACAAGCAAAAAGTTACACAATCAACCACGTGCAATGCTCAAGCAACATGATGCAAACACGGTATGATATGCGGGATGCGGTATGTGACGCATATGCATGATTTGGAAAGGAATGATTGAACCTGGCCTCAACTTGGAAATCCAAGAGTGCCAATGGAAAGGTGAGGTGATTTCGGTTGAAATCGATATAAAGATCACCGGAATCGGATGCACGGCTTGGGAATGGCAAGCAAAACAAATATGACACCGGTCTGCGATAAACAACAAGTAACCAACTAAATGCATCAAGATAATTTAGCTACTGCACTCAAACATAGCAACAAAATACATGGCAGGGATCCACTCATGATTCTTGACAAAAGATGAACACTGATCTATGGCTAATTCACTCAGTAGCAGGTTCAAACAAGCATGGCAAAAGTGCAAAAGATAACAGGTTTCAGACAGTGAAATTAACAGCATGTCAGGAATTTATCATCAGGAAGCAATATTTAGAGCATGAAAACTACATGCTACAGGAACTTATCATGGCAAAGAAAGGCATGGAATGAAGATACTCTAAGAATATAACAAAAGTCCCTTAGTCACCATGAGACAAAAGGGATCAGAAAATACAATTGCAAGCACGTGAACATAGCGAAAACATAAACAGATTCAGACTTAGTGAAAAACTGGAGCATGCAAAAAAGATTAACAAGTAGGCATGTTTACGAGCTCGATGCACTCACTACGAGGCATTGCATGACAAACTAAGCATACACGCAGCAAATAGACATGGCATAGAAGCTAGACATGGCAATAACAACATCATAGCATGCACGGATCAACAACAACAAGCTTGGCAAAATTGCAAAACATGTTAACAATCTGCCAGAAATGTTTTATAGCAAAAGTAGAGCTCGATTGACTCAATCTAGGTTGCTCCATAATTGCAAACAAAGACATGGATGGATAGAGCACAACATTATCTACAAAACATCCTTACTGATCATCCTCAAAAGAGGCACGAATCACTAGGAAACAACATGAACATATGGCATAAAAACAATAACAGGTCAAGGACTTAGTGAAATTCTAAGTCCCTGAAATCAGCATCATTGAGTAAGCTACTTTGCATGCTTGTTCTAGTCACCACAAAGATCACAAAAATACATGGCATACGCCCTTGTAAAGATGGCATGACATTCTACAAAACACATGTAGAGCTCAGGATCATAGCATGCACACATTAATCATGGCAAAAATGACAAAAGGCCATTTGCTGAAACAGATCTAACATAATCATCACATAGCACTCTTCCAATAGCATTTCAGGCATCAAGATGAGCTCAAATGAAAATGATGCAATGAGATGAAATGATGTACTCGTCGAGACGAACATTTTGATATGCTACACGCACGAATCGGAGCCACGATGAGGAAGTTATGATGCGTCAAAGTATGCCAAAAAATTAGGGTTAGGAGTGAAAAGTCAACCGAGGTGGTTCCAGATCGAGATCTGGCGGGCGCGGATCCCAAGGTTCACCGGAGTTACTGTAGCTGACGACGACTCACCGGAGATGAGGGTCGCCGGAGCGGGACTTGCCGGTCCCGAGGGAGATGGAGGAGGCGGCGGACGGCGGCGGACTCTGGGCGGTGCGGGGCGGCGAGGTGCAGCCGGTGGAGGGAGGACTTGCCACGGCGGAGCTTGCTCCTGCCGGCAATGGCGCGGCGGCGGCGATCCGGCAAGAGGCGGCGGGGACAACGCGCTGGCGGCGTGGAAGCTTCGGGCTGGGAGGGCCGGTGACGGGCCCGAGCGGGCTGCGGCGGCGGCGGCCGGCTGGAGCCACGTGGCGGCTCCTGATTCGCCGTGGGCGGCGGCGGGGCTTTGTTCAGCCAGAACGGACGTGTCCGGCGCGGCGCGGGGAATTTTTTGGGTTTTTGGACCCGGATTTGGACGGGGAGGAACATATATAGTCATAGGGAGCTAGGAGACTCCAAATGAGGTGCGGTTTGCGGCCACGCGATCGTGATCGAATGCTCTAGATGATGGAGGAGGTTTAGGTGGGTGTTGGGCCACTTTGGAGGGGTGTTGGGCTGCAACACACATGAGGCCTTTTTGGTCCCTCGGTTAATCATTGGAGTATCAAACGAAGTCCAAATGGTACGAAACTTGACAGGCGGTCTACTGGTAGTAAACCAAGGCCGCATGACAAGTCTCGGTCCAATCCGAAAACGTTTAACCCTCACACACGGAAAGAGGTAGAAAGGGACACCGGAGGACATTGGAGCGTTGGAATGCAAAACGGACAACGGGGAAAATGCTCGAATGCATGAGATGAACACGTATGCAAATGCAATGCACATGATGACATAATATGAGATGCATGACAAGGACAAAACACATGGAGACAAAAACCCGACAATGAGGAAATAACATAACTTAGTGCCAGAAATGGCAAGAGTTGGGATACATATTAGGTAAATTACATCCGAGGTGTTACAGTGCGGCCGGAGTGCGCCTCTGAAAGTGCAACTATCCCTAGGTGGTTTTGGTAATTCATAACAACATATAGCTCATTGAGCTAATACTATTCCAAGATGATTATTTCAGGAAAGCTCAATGATTGGCATGGCATGGATGTGAAAGTGGAACCCTCAAAATGCTAAGGACAAAGGATTGGCTCAAGACTCTTCATTTTATATTTTAGTGATCCAAGATCACATTGAGTCTTTAGGAAAAGCCAATACTATCAAGGAGGGATGAGGTGTTGCTTAATGAGCCTCTTGCTTCATGTGCTTAGTGATATGCTCCAAAACCCTCAACTACTTTCCCATATCCACATATGACCTAAACCCTAAGCCAAACTCGGTCCTACCGATTCTTCCTATCCGGCGCCACCGAGTTTCACTTGTCATTAGCCACTACCAAACCCTAACCATATCGGTCCTACCGAGTTGCATGTCAGTCCCACCGAAAATCACTAACGGTCACTAGGTTTACATTTTCGGTCCGACCGAGCTTATTGGATTCGGTCCCACCGAGATTGGAAAACTGTGTAACGGTTGGATTTTGTGTGGAGGCTATATATACCCCTCCACCTTCTTCTCATTCGAAGAGAGAGCCATCAAAACACACACACCATTCCAACTCATATGTTCTGAGAGAGAACCACCTACTCATGTGTTGAGACCAAGACATTCCATTCCTACCATATGAATCTTGATCTCTAGCCTTCCCAAGTTGCTTTCCACTCAAATCCTCTTTCAACCAAATCCAAATCCTATGAGAGAGAGTTGAGTGTTGGGGAGACTATCATTTGAAGCACAAGAGCAAGGAGTTCATTACCTACACACCATTTGTTACTTCTTGGAGAGTGGTGTCTCCTAGATTGGCTAGGTGTCACTTGGGAGCCTCCGACAAGATTGTGGAGTTGAACCAAGGAGTTTGTAAGGGCAAGGAGATCGCCTACTTCGTGAAGATCTACCGCTAGTGAGGCAAGTCCTGTGTGGGCGATGGCCATGGTGGGATAAACAAGGTTGCTTCTTCGTGGACCCTTTGTGGGTGGTTGCTTCTTCTTGGACCCTTCGTGGGTGGAGCCCTGTGTGGACTCGCGCAACCGTTACCCTTGGGTGGAGCCCTGTGTGGACTCGCGCAACCGTTACCCTTCGTGGGTTGAAGTCTCCATCAACGTGGATGTAGGATAGCACCACCTATCCGAACCACGGGAAAAACATCCGTGTCTCCAATAGCGTTTGAATTCTCCAAACCCTTCCCTTTACATTCTTGCAAGTTGCATGCTTTACTTTCCGCTGCCAATATACTCTTTGCATGCTTGCTTGAATCATGTGATGATTGCTTGACTTGTCCTAAATTAGCTAAAATCTGCCAAGAACTAAAATTGGGAAAAGGTTAAGTTTTTATTTGGTCAAGTAGTCTAATCACCCCCCCTCTAGACATACTTTCGATCCTACAAGTGGTATCAGAGCTTTGGTCTCCATTTGCTTTGATCTCCATAGCTTTTGTTGGTCATAGCCTTAGTTTCACAACCTAGGAGAGTATGGCGTCTAGCGAGGGAAATTATCACCGTAGAGGTCCTTACTTTGATGGTACTAATTTTTCTAGTTGGAAGCATAAAATGAAAATGCATATTCTTGGACATAACCCCGCCGTTTGGGCTATTGTGTGTGTTGGTTTGCAAGGTGACTTCTTTGATGGGAGAAGAACCGAACCGTGAAGCTACCGCGGATGAGTTGAAGATGTTGCAATACAATGCTCAAGCTTGTGATATTCTCTTCAACGGATTGTGCCCCGAAGAATTCAACAAAATCAGCCGCCTTGAGAATGCGAAGGAAATTTGGGACATTTTGATTGATATGCACGAAGGTACCGAGTCCGTCAAGGAATCCAAGTTGGATGTGCTTCAAAGCCAACTTGACAAGTTCAAGATGAAGGATGGTGAAGGTGTCGCTGAAATGTACTCTAGGCTTGCTCTCATCACAAATGAGATTGCCGGCTTAGGAAGTGAAGAGATGACCGATAAATTCATCATCAAGAAGATTCTAAGAGCCTTGGATGGAAAATATGATACCGTGTGCACATTGATCCAAATGATGCCCAATTACAAAGATCTCAAGCCAACGGAGGTGATTGGAAGAATTGTTGCTCATGAGATGTCACTTAAGGATAAAGAGGAACTTCACAACAAATCAAGTGGTGCCTATAAAGCCTCATGTGAAGCCCCTACATCATCAAGTGAGAAACAAAACTTCAAAGAAGAATTGAGCTTAATGGTGAAGAACTTCAACAAGTTCTACAAGAGTAGAAGCAAAGATAGAAGCTCCAAGTCAAGGTCCTACAATGACAAAAGATCTTCTAGTCGAGAGCGAAACTGCTACAATTGTGGAAGACCCGGACACTATTCCAATGAGTGTACGGCTCCCTACAAGAGAAGAGAAGATTCTCCAAAAAGAAGAAGCAAAGGATCACCACCAAGAGAGAGAGAAGGAGTAGAGATGATCGTTATGAACGAAGATACTTACGGAGAAGCAAGGATTCGGAAAGGAAGGAAAAATCATCAAGGAGCTACACAAGACGAATACATCAAGCTCATGTTGGTGAATGGGTATCCGGCTCCGACTCCGACAGCCACTCCGAGAGAAGTTATTACTCCGGCTCCGAAGATACTCAAGATGAAGGTGTTGCCGGTCTAGCACTTGTGTCAACCAACTCCTACGACATATTTAACTCACCAAATGAAGGAATTGGAAGATGCTTCATGGCCAAAGGTCCTAAGGTAACACACCCCGAGTATGTTGATTTCAATAGTGATGAAGATGACTTGTTAGGTGATGATTTACTTGGTGACAACTCTAGTGATGAATACTATGATGAAATGTCAATTAAACATGCTAATCAAGATAAAACGAATGACAATGATAAGGAGAAGATTGAGGCCTAACTAAAGAACTAAACACTCTTAAGTTAGCTCATGAAACCATCTTCGAAGATCATCGAGAACTTTTAAGAGCTCATGAGAAATTACGCTTTGAGAAGCTCAATCTTGAGCAAGAGCATGAGTTCTTAAAAGCAATCAATGATGATCTCCGCAAGAAAAGTTCTTCTTACATTGCCAAGTGTTTACTCCTACTTACATGCCTCAAGTCTAGTCTAGTAACAAGAAAGATTCTTCCTCTAGCAGTAACAATGATCATGCTAAATCCAATATATGCTTCTAGTAGTTCTCTTGATTCCACTAATGATTCTCTTAGCAAGTTACACTTGAGCAAGAAAATAGCTTATTGAAAGGGAATTATAGAGAAAGGAGTGAACAAAAGCCTTGCCGGGAGTAAGCAATCGAGGAAATTGTGCGCAAGCAAGGAATGCACCGGAAGAATCAAGGTGTTGGTTTTGAACGAAAGTTCAATGCCAATGGAGTTGAGTGGGAAGAAGATCAATACCCCAAGACAAAGTTTGTCCCTCAACAAGAGAAGTATACTTCTTTCAAGGGGACACAAGCTCAAGATGATCTTCCACCACAAGACTACGAGCAAAAAGGCAAGGACAAGCTTCAAGAGGAAATTGATGCATTTGGAGAAGCTCCTAAGACCTTAGTCAAGTGGATTCCCAAGACTACTTCAAGTTCCACTTCATCAAGTATGACTACAACTCCAAGGATTCCCATCAAGATGATGTGGATCCAAAAGAAGAAGAACTAGAGAGTTCTTGAGGGTGACTCCACCAACATACTTCACTCTTATCATTTTGGCAAGAACAAGTGCAATCAACTTCCACATCTTGCACTAGTTCAAGAGTCACAAACCCTCTTGTTGGTAAAACAAGGGACGAGGTAACCTAAAAAGTGTTCATGGACATCATCTTTTGTGTGCATCACTCTATGTCTATGGATATCCTTGCTTGTTCCTTGTGGGACTAACCCATGTAGGTATTGAAAGTGCAATTCACTCAAATGGATAGCTCCAAGTGATCTACATCAACATTGAGCATCCACATCTTCAACATCTACACGAAGTCATCATCGACAAAACCCAAGGTTAGTTCATCCCTCTTAAGGGGGATATCACATCTAGGGGGAGCTTTACTCTAAGACTTGAGCTAAAGCAACTCTAAAGATGTGAACAAAACAATGCCTTATGTAAAAGTGGTAACCCCACTTGAGCTTAAACGATGAGTATGACCTATGTCAAGGTGTTCTCACTTGACTCCTAAGTCAATATACTCATATATAGATGACCTAGTCATCGCAAATTGCTTGTTAGATGCTAGAATTGGTTGTGCATGCCTTGCCACATATTTCATTTGCCATCTTATTGTGTGAGCATGCTGGTGCATATTTTACTCATTCGAGGACATCCACTTGTTGTTTTGATTGTTTGGTTTTATCGTCTTTTGCCAAGTGGATGGACAAGAATGCCTAAGAACCCCCTCTAGCTATCTATGCTTTTCTCGTCTCAAACTCTATTCATGATGCATCACAAAATTTGATCAAGTCAGATTCGAACCACTCTGTGTGAGGAGCGCTCGAGTCCCCGATTCGTCATAGACTTAAACTTCCAAAACCTCTATGATTCTCGGTCTGACCGATACTCCACCTTCGGTCCTACCGAGATCATTAAGTTGATCTAGGTTTTCGATCTCGGTGCAACCGATTTGAACCTTTAGGTCACACCGAGTTTCAGTAACTGCTTGCAGTTATGAATCTCGGTGCCACCGAGTTGTTCCACTCGGTCACACCGACAGGGTCGGGCTATATATAGTCACGGGCAAAATTTTGGAAATTTCTCCGAACCCCTTCGCCCGCGCGATAGCCTGCTCTGCCCTCGTGGTCTCCGGATCGTCTTCTCGCCGTTAGCAGCCTCCAGTCGCTGGTCTCCGTCGCCATCAACGGGAATTCTGCCCCGCCGTTGCCGCCGTAGCAAGTCTCCGCCGAACTAGGGTATGGACTTGATCACAGTGCTATTCCCCGTCCAATTCCTAGCACATTGTGTTCTTCATGATTCTTGCCACGATTGAAACACTCCTATCCAGTCAAAACGCCCTTAGATTAGGTTTGATTCGAAAATTTTAGGGTTAGGTTTCCGCCGAAACCATCTCGGACCCACCGAGTTGAAAAACTCGGTCCCACCGATTTGGCTCTTGCCATTGCACAAGTGAGACTCGGTCTGATCGAGAATTACTTATCGGTGTGACCGATTTTTGAACTCAGTGAAACCCTAGCAGTCTCGGTGCCACTGAACTGTGACTCGGTCCTACCGAGTTCACTAGTTTAGGTTGCAAAACTGCTTCGGTATCACCGAGTTTGAAAATCGGTAGATCCAAGATGATTTCAGTGGGAAACTAAAACTAAGTTTTTGGATCATTCTTTTGCAAAAAATCTCTGCATTTTGTGATGCTCATCTTTTCTATCTCATCTATAATCTATTCACAGGGTCAGCAGTCAGTTTGCAGCATGTCTGATCAAAGTGATAGCCAAAATATGTCAGAGCAGCAAGTGGTGATGAGTGAGGGCACTAGTCCCTCCAGTTCATCTGATGAAGGCAGTAGGAGCACTCCTAGCAATTTGCCAAAGGCTTCCATGAGACAAAGGAAGAAGAGGACTTCAGATTCCGAAGATGAGGACTATGTGGCAGAGGAAGAGGCCACTTCCAAGAGAGTTGAGCCAGCTCAAGGCACTAAGCCAGGTCTGAAAATCAAAAGGCCAGCAGGCAGGCAGCCCATGTCAAAGGCAAGAGCCTCAACTGAGAAGCCCACTCCCCAAGAGCCAATTGCAGCTGAGGGCAAGAAAAGAAAGGAAAGGGTGAAGAAGACTGTGGCTAGAGTGCTTGGCAAAGCTTCCATCATGGAAGAAGAAGAGGAAGAAGAGGTAGCTGCACCAGCGCCCAAGGCACCCAAGCTAATGGGAGATGCCATAAAATCAGGGGGAGGCTTCCAAGGCCAAGTCAGCTCCAAAGCAAAGCCTAAGAAGAAATACAAGGAGCATTCCTGCAGCTGAGAAGAACAAGGCCCCAGTGCCTGAGACTGTTGCTGAAGAAGAGGAAGAGAATGTCCTGAGAAAGCTAAAGCCCAAGATCCCAGACCACAACGATGCCCATCCTGTGGCTGAGGATATGAAGCTCAGGAGAGATTCAGGGCTGAGGAAGTGGAGAGAAGCAGACCCATATGCTTCAAGAAGAAGGACTGCCATGGACTACATGTTTCACACCAAGGAGCAGCAGGATTTTTATGAGACAGTGCTGCTAGATAAGAAGCCAATTGTCTGTGACATGAGATGGGTTGACTGGACCTACATGAGGGAGAAGGAGGAGCACTACCCAGGAGTATATGACAGCTTTAATGCTTGTGGAGTAGCTGACTTTGTTGGGGAGAAGCTCACAAAGTGGAACGAGGAACTGATCATGCAATTCTACTCCATGGCACACTTTTATCCAGATGGGAGGATCACATGGATGTCTGAGGGTACAAGGTACCAATCCACAGTTGCTGAGTGGGCACAGATCATTAATGCCCCAGAGGAGCAAGATGATGACTTGGATATCTATGCCAAGAAGAAGATGGACCATAACTCCATGTCCAATATGTACAAGGAAATTCCCAATGAAGCTCTTGACACCTTCAAATTTGGGTCTGTGCATTACCTTCTGTCAGGACTGCCTATGATCAATTGGATACTAAGGCACACCTTACTGCCCAACTCTGGAGATCACAAGATGATCAGAGGCCATGCTATCAACTTGCTACATGTGTTTGATGTGCCTCAGAAGTTCAAGGTGATGAGCCTCATAGTGGAAACAATCAAGAGGACTGCAGCAGATCAGAAGAGGAGCTGCGGATATGCCCCTCAAATTCAGGACCTCATCAACTCCAAGATGGGCACGGGCATATATCTATTGGACAAGGAACACCTGCCCATCCGTCCAGATTTCAAGGACAATCAAGTTGTCATGACTGAGAATGAGCCATCATCTGCCCAAGCATACGCGAAAGAAGGAGAAGGCGAGGAAGGAGAAAGCTGCCAAGATGCCTACTCAAGAGGAGGCATCTGAGTATTCTTGAAGACTAAACAAGAGCAGCTTGGTTACTTGATTGCATCCATGCTGAGGATTGAGCAAAGTCTGGCCACCCTCACTCAGAATCAGCAGAGCCTAGAGAGAATCATGGAACAGAAGTTCTATGACTTGGATGTCAAAGTAACGGAAGTTCAGTCTGCAGTGGAGCAGCTCCAGGAGGACATGCAGGAGAGGAGAGGCAGGACTACCACTCATGCCTTTGCCAGGTGCCACGAGGCCCGAGGTCATCTGCCGTGCCAGTTGCTGACACAAGAGCCACCACCTCAGCACCAGCCACAGCCTCAGTTCCACCAGCTCTAGCATCTACTTCAGCTCCAACTCCAGCGACTACTTCAGCATCTACCGAAGCCTTCGTCCTTGGAGTGATCCGGAACTCCACCACCACCTGAAGATCAAGCCTGAGCGTCGATCTAGTGCTATGCATTTTCTAGGAACTTTTTGGTAACTTGTTGCCAAAGGGGGAGAATATGTATAGATCATAGGCTTCGAGAGAGAGTGTTGCTTTTCTCTCTTGCTTTATTTGGTGGTTTTTCGAACTTGTTTGCTTTTGAGTGCCTGAGATACTACGTCATTATTTGTGAGACATTGATGATCATGTGTTTGATCATAAGCTACACTTAATGCTTGCTTAATACTTTTATCCTATCTATCTTGTGTGATCATTCACTTTTCTTGGTGATGAGTGCATGTATTTCATTCTTATCATTTTGAGCGCTCCACCGAGATGTATGTGACATGGAAGAGTAACCCATGACTCTAACTCTTTGTGCATTTGCAGTCCAAAGCAAATTTTAAATATGCACAAATTTAGGGGGAGCTCTTACTTATCACATACTTCTCAAAGCGACGATATATTTCTTGCTTATTATCATTTGTCGAAGCTTTGATCTATATGTTGTCATCAATTACCAAAAAGGGGGAGATTGAAAGTGCAACTATCCCTAAGTGGTTTTGGTAATTCATAACAACATATAGCTCATTGAGCTAATACTATTCCAAGATGATTATTTCAAGAAAGCTCAATGATTGGCATGGCATGGATGTGAAAGTGGAACCCTCAAAATGCTAAGGACAAAGGATTGGCTCAAGCTCAAAAGCTCAAGACTCTTCATTTTATATTTTAGTGATCCAAGATCACATTGAGTCTTTAGGAAAAGCCAATACTATCAAGGAGGGATGAGGTGTTGCTTAATGAGCCTCTTGCTTCATGTGCTTAGTGATATGCTCCAAAACCCTCAACTACTTTCCCATATCCACATATGACCTAAACCCTAAGCCAAACTCGGTCCTACCGATTCTTCCTATCCGGCGCCACCGAGTTTCACTTGTCATTAGCCACTGCCAAACCCTAGCAATTCGGTCCTACCGATAGGGATCTCGGTCTCACCGAGATGGGATTGCAAACTCTCTGTTTCCCTTTCATAACTTTTCGGTCCCACCGAAAGAGCGAATCGGTCCCACCGAGATTGCAATGTAAACTCAGTGTTTCCCCTTTGTAACTTTTCGGTCTCACCGAGTTCCACTCGGTCTCACCGACAGAGCAAATCGGTCCCACCGAGTTTCCCTGACCAACTCTCTGGTTAGCTAATTACCAAATTCGGTCTCACCGAGTTTGTGTAATCGGTCTCACCGAGATTATGTTATGCCCAAACCCTAACCATATCGGTCCTACCGAGTTGCATGCCAGTCCCACCGAAAATCACTAACGGTCACTAGGTTTACATTTTCGGTCCGACCGATCTTATTGATTCGGTCCCACCGAGATTGGAAAACTGTGTAACGGTTGGATTTTGTGTGGAGGCTATATATACCCCTCCACCTTCTTCTCATTCGAAGAGAGAGCCATCAAAACACACACACCATTCCAACTCATATGTTCTGAGAGAGAACCACCTACTCATGTGTTGAGACCAAGACATTCCATTCCTACCATATGAATCTTGATCTCTAGAGAAGGGTTCAACGAAAGGTGAGTTTAGGAGAAAGTTGGTTTACTTAGGAATCTCTCTCAACTCACAACCAAATCCTCTATGAGTAAATGTTCGTAGTATGGATGTGTGGTAAACTATCATTTGAAGCCACAAGAGCAAGGAGTTCAACCTCCACCAGTTTGAACCCTTCTTGGAGAGCTGGTGTCTAACACCTAACTTGGTTGTCAAACATTGGGAGCCCGTTCCGACAAGATTAGTGGAGTTGAAGCCAAGGAGTTCTGTAAGGGCGATCACTCCGTTTGTGACACACCCGCTATCTACCTAGTGACAAGTCTTCTTCGTGGGCGATGGCCATGTGGGTGGTTGCTTCTTCGTGGACCCTTCGTGGGTGGAGCCCTGTGTGGACTCGCGCAACCGTTACCCTTGGGTGGAGCCCTGTGTGGACTCGCGCAACCGTTACCCTTCGTGGGTTGAAGTCTCCATCAACGTGGATGTAGGATAGCACCACCTATCCGAACCACGGGAAAAACATCCGTGTCTCCGAAGTGATTCTCCAAACCCTTCCCTTTACATTCTTGCAAGTTGCATGCTTTACTTTTCGCTACCATATACTCTTTGCATGCTTGCTTGAATCATGTGATGATTGCTTGACTTGTCCTAAATTAGCTAAAATCTGCCAAGAACTAAAATTGGGAAAAGGTTAAGTTTTATTTGGTCAAGTAGTCTAATCACCCCCTTCTAGACATACTTTCGATCCTACAGCCTCGCCGGGTGGCGAGGATGCCGTGTGCTGGAACTCGCCAGGTCCAGCGACGCGAGCGGAGCCGGATCCGGCCGGCTTGGCGAGTTGGTTGAGGGGGTCCTGCTGCACGTTGGCTGCAGGGAGGAGGTCATACACCCTTTTGAGGCGGTCCTGCAGCTCTTCGCCTACGAGCTGGTCCTGGCCAACCACGGCTGCCTGGGCAGCGCACATGTTCTTCACTAGAGTCTCGTAGACAGGAGGGACGGCGCCGAAGGTGCGTCCTATCGCCCCCCCCCCCCCCGGCCCGCACGTGGCGACCCGGCTTGGCTCGGGCGCGTCCGACGTGAAGCTGTAGGCGGCCTTGCGCTCCAGCTGAGAGGAGTCGAGGTGGCACTGCGTGGTGGCGAGCGTCTCGGTGAGGTCCAACAGGCGCTGGCAGTCCTCGTCGAGGCGAGTCCGGGCCTCGTCGATGTCGGAGCATCGATGTCGGTTGCCGATGGGGACGCGAAGGGTCTGTATTGTGGCACACAGCGGGTTGGGCGGGCTGGCCCGCTCCGCTGTGATCCTGGCTTCGGCGGCCTTCCTTGCCACGCTGGACGAGGAAGCAGCACTGGTGTCGGTGACGGAAACCTCCACGTTGGACGAGGGAGCGCCGCCATCGAGGGAAAGGGGGAGTCGAAAAAGTCAAGTACCTTGCTGGGGTACTCGTCGGTCGTAGGCGCGTCGGAGATGCGCAGCGCGGCGAAGGAGGTGGCGAGTGTGTCGATGACGTCGTTCGCCAGCGTGAAGGGCTCGTCAGAGTCGGAGAGGAGCCCCGTCTGAAGCATGCTCCCAGCCAAGACCTCGAGCTGCCCCATGGTGGGCGCCAACTGTCATGGTGGGCGCACAACAGATGCCAAGGGATGGCTAAAGAGAGGAGGAGGCTCGAGGGCACTAGTGGGCTCCAGAGGCGAGGTCGGCATGAGAGAGTGCGGGACACAAGACATACCCAGGTTCGAGGCTCTCCGGAGAGATAACACCCCTAGTCCTGTCGAGTGCGGTTTATATGTAACGGTACAGGGTTGCTCCTAGAGCTGTATGAAGGAAGAAGGAAGGCTGGACAAGGCTTAGTCAGCTCCCTCTCCTTGGGTGTTGCTAGCTAGGTGTGTGAGTGATCGCCTATGCGAGTGGAAAGAGATGATCTGCCCGTATGCATGAGGGCTCCTGGGGGGTCCCCCCCGGTGTACAATGGTAATGTTACAAGGCCGTAGGGCCGGGTCGTTAGTGTCCAGGAACAAGGTGTTGGGACCCGCCGGGTATCGGGCCTCGCCGGGTTCCCCGGGCATGGGACCCGCCGGGTACGGGGGCACTGTTGGCCATATTGTCGATCGTCAGGGAATGGCCGGGTTGAGTTGGCTACAATGGCACTCCGTCAGGTCGCCGCTTGCTGGCGTCATCGGTGATGATTGGTGCACTGTTGCCACACCGGCCATGGTCAGCGGGTAGGTGGGGGGCACTGTTGCCTCGCCCAGCTGACCAGAGGCATGGGCGGGGTATTGTGGCTTCGGTCATCAGTTGGTGGAGACTCGTCCCATTGTACGGCTAGGATGGGACAGGAGCTGACCCTCGGCCGGGTTGGAGAACACGCCAAGGGTGGAGCTGGCTTGTCGGAGAAGTCTTGGTATGCCGGGCTCGGCTGTCTTGAGCTGGTTGTTGGGGCCGAGTTGAGGATTAGGCCGGGTCGAGCGACCCGTCCAAGCGCGAGCCGGCTTGAGGGGTGATGCTGGCCCCGTTGATTTTGAAAAGGATCCGGGTTCCGTTGCCTGCCCGGGGTTCATCCCCCCGACAATTACCATTCTATAGCATGTAACAATTCTTTGTGGAATAAGTTCATTCTTATCATTAGGAACAATAGTTATACCTCCTTTCTTAGGGACACAATGAACAGGACTTACCAATCTACTATCAGCTATAGGATAGATTATACCTGCTTCCAGAAGTTTTAAGATTTTCGTTCTTACCACTTCCTTCATTTTTTGGATTTAACCAACGTTGGTGATCAACAACGGGTTTAGCATCAGGTTCCATATTAATTTTGTGCTGACATAGATTGGGACTAATGCCCATTAAATCATCAAGAGTATATCCAATAGCAACTAAGTGCTTCCTTAGAACTTTCAATAATCATTCTTCTTCATGTTCTAAAAGGTTAGCACTAATAATAACATGATATAACTTATTTTCATCAAGATAAGCATATTTCAAAGTGTCTGGCAATTGTTTTAATTCAAACACAGGATCACCTTTAGGTGGAGGAGGACCTCCTAGAGTTTCAATATGCAAGTTGTGTTAAAGCAGAGGACGTTGTTCAAAGAAAATCTTATCTATTTCATTTCTTTCATACATATGTAAATCATTTTCATGGTCTAGCAAATATTGTTCCAAAGGATTAGTAGGTGGTACAGCAATAGAAGCACGACCAATTATTTCATCCTCACTAGGCAATTATTTTTCATGAAGCTTTCTACTAAACTTGGAAAAATTAAACTCATGAGATTCATCACCAAAACTAACACCAACAGTTTGCTTCCCATAGTCTATTCTAGCATTAACGGTGTTCAAGAAAGGTCTACCAAAGATAATGGGACAAAACTCATCTTGTGGGGAACCAAGAACAAAAAATCAATAGGGTATTTTATTTTCCCACACAAGACTTCAACATCTCTAACAATCCCAATTGGTGATAAGTGTCTCTATTAGCAAGTTTAATAGTAACATCTATGTCTTCTATCTCTGCGGGTGCTATGGCATTCATAATTTCTTGATACAAGGAATAAGGAATAGCACTCACACTAGCACCTATGTCACATAAACCATGATAATAGTGATCTCCTATTTTAACTGAGACAACAGGCATGCCAACAACAGGTCTATGTTTATCCTTTTTATCAGGTTTGGCTATTCTAGCAGCTTCTTCACATAAGTAAATAACATGCCCATCTACATTTTCTTCCAAGAGATCTTTAACCAAAGAAATACTAGGTTCCACTTTAATTTTTTCATCAGGTTTAGGTGTTCTAATGTAACTCTTGTTGACCATAGTTGAAACTTTAGCATGTTCCTTTATCCTAACAAGGAAAGGTGGTTTCTCAATATAAGCAGAAGGAACAAATGGATCAACATTGTAAAGTATAGTTTCTTCTTTAACTGGTACCGGTTCTTTGATTTCTTATTTAATAGGTGGGTGAAATTTAAACCATTTCTCTTTAGGGTGATCAACATGAGTAGAAAGTGATTCACAGAAGGAAGCTACTATCTCAGAGTCAAGTCCATATTTAGTGCGAAACTTTTGAAAAGCATGGGTATTCATAAAAGATTTAACACAATCATACTTAAGTTTAATAGCTGACTCTTTACCTTCGTCGCATTCCCAATCTTCTGAGTTGCGTTTAATTCTTTCCAAAATATCCCACCGGAATTCAATAGTCTTCTTCATAAAAGAACCAACACAAGAAGTATCGAGCATGGTTTGATCATTACGAGAAAGCCGAGCATAAAAGTTCTGGATAATAATTTCTCTTGAGAGCTCATGCTTGGGGCATGAATATAACATTGACTTAAACCTCCCCCAAGCTAGAGCGATACTTTCTCCTTCACGAGGCCAACAATTATATATATAATTCCGATCACGATGAACTATATGCATATGATCACATTTTTGGTGGAACTCCAATTTCAAACGATTCCAATTCCAAGATCCAATATCATCTCATAGCCTATACCATGCCAATGCTTTTCCCTTCAAAGATAAAGGGAAAATATTTTTCATAACTTCATCCCCGGGTAAACCTGCAAGCTTGAACAATCCACAAATTTGTTCTACACATATCAAGTGCATATCAGGATGTTCGGTTCCATCTCCTGCATAAGGATTAGCTAGCAGTTGTTCTATCATACCCGAAGGAATTTCATTTTCAACATTTTCAGTAGGTGTAGTAGGTTGATGGGTAGCTAATTGTGATTCCGGTCGAGGTGAAGATACCCCGAACAAACCCCTCAAAGGATTGTTTTCCATACTAACAAGTGACAACAAATTTCAGCACACTATAGAAATGTTTCCTTACCAAAGGCGCTTCACTCCCCTACAACGGTGCCTGAAAATAGCCTTGATGACCCACAAGTAAAGGGATCAATTTTAGCTCTTTTCGATAAGTAAGAGTGTCGAACCGAACGAGGAGCAGAAGGAAATGACAAGTGGTTTTCAGCAAGGTAATGTCTGCAATTGCTGAAATTGTAAGTAGCACAGTAGTTTGATAGCAAGATAGTTTGTAACGAGCAAGTAACGATAGTAGCAATAAAAGTGCAGCAAGGTAGCCAGGTCCTTTTGAGGCAAAGGACAGGCCAAAACGGTCTCTTATGATAAGCAAAGTGTTCTTGAAGGTACACGGGATTTTCATCTAGTCACTTTCAATATGTTGGTTTAATTTGTGTTCGGCACTTTGATAATTTTATATGTGGGTGGACCGGTGCTTAGGTGTTGTTGTTACTTTAACAACCTCCTACTTATGATTAATCCTCCCGCAAGAATCCGCAACAACGAGAAAAGTATTAAGAATAAATTCTAACCATAGCATTAAACTTTTGGATCCAATCGGCCCCTTACGGAATAGCGCGTAAAATGGGGTTTAAGCTTCTATCAGTCTCGCAAACCATCATCTAATTCCTACTCCACAATGCATTCCCTTAGGCCCAAATATAGTGAAGTGTCATGTAGTCGACGTTCACATGACACCACTAAGGGAATCACAACATACATACTATCAAAATATCAAACACATATCAAGTTCACATGATTACTTGCAACATGATTTCTCCTGTGACGTTAAGAACAAAAGTAAGTATTCATAAATGATAATCATGCTCAAGATCAGAGGGGTATTAAATAGCATATTGGATCTGAACATATAATATTCCACCAAATAAACCATATAGTAATCAAATAAAAGATGTAATCAACACTACTAGTCACCCACAAGCAACAATCTATAGTTCCGTTAAAAAGATTGAACACAAGAAATGAACTAGGGTTTGAGATGAGATGGTGTTGTTGAAGATGTTGATGGAGATTGCCCTCTCCAAGATGGGAGAGTTGTTGGTGATGATGATGACGATGATTTCCCCCTCTGGGAGGGAAGTTCCCCCAGTGGAATCGCTCCATCGGAGGGCAAAACTGCTCCTGCCAAAGTTCCGCCTCGAGACGGCGGCGATCCGTCTCGAAAGTCATCCCCTTTTTTCTAGGTTAAAATGACTTATATACCAAAAGATGGGAACCGGAGGTGGGCCTAGATGAGCACAACCCAGCAGGGCATGCCTGGGCTCCCTGGCGTGCCCAGGTGGGTTGTGCCCACCCGATGGGCCCCCTCTGGTAGTTATTTGCTCCAATATTCATCATATATTTGATAAAAATCTCTGTGAAGTTTCAGCTTGTTTGGAGTTGTGTAGAATAGGTGGCCTGACGTAGCTTTTCCAGGTCCAGATTTCCAGCTACCGGAATTCTCAGTCTTTATGCGTACCTTGTAAATTATGAGGGAAAAGGCATTAGAATTACTCCAGAAAGCATTATTATGCATAAAAACATCATAAATAACAGTAAGGAAACATGATGCAAAATGGACGTATCATGAAGCCGTCTCCCACAGAAAATGAGAAAAACAACAAGAAGAAGAAGCTGCACTAGCATCATGGCATTATGGATGGATGAACTATTTCCTCATAAAAAATATTTTGTCTCTGTGTATATTGATATAAATGAACTATTTGGATGGTGTGCATATCTTTGGAACAAGTAGCAGCGTAGGTCCGCTTGACTATAAGGAACTATTTATCCACCTAGCTTTCTCTACTAGTTCTTCCAGTTATCAGTATGCAATGCATGTGTGAGTAGGCATGACAACTTGTCCATGGAAGTTGAACTACGACGACCATCACGTTTCATACACTTCAACTCACGATTCGCACGATGCCGCTCCAACCCACGACACCAGGTCCCCTGACGTGCGCCTCACCCATCTCGCCCACACCACCCCTCTACCTTTCTGTGCATGACATGTGGGCCAGCTGAAATGCGGCGAGCATCAATACTACAAAAAAAGACACATCCGTGACATTTTGGGCCGAACAAATTTTTTTGTCATACTTATGACACTTCTATGACGATAATTTTGACAAAACCCGGTATCATCATAGATGTGGTGGGTTCCTACTTCTATGACAAAATATCATGATAGAAAAGTTGGCTTTTCGTCCTGGGCGGGTCGGAGCCGCAGCTGCATGACATTCTTTGGGCCGTCCATGACGGAAAAAACCGTGGTAGAAGCGAGGGCGAGGAAAATATCGGGGAGTTCCCGGTTACGGTGGGTGGTCGGGGGCCGAGCGCGATGCGCGTTTCTCTTGTACGTATGCATGTGTGTGTGAGGCGTTGGGCTCTAACTGAACCCGAGCGAGGCGTTGGGCTCTAACTGAACCCAAGCGATTGCACTGCAGGCTATGCGCTACTGAACCCGAGCGATCGATCGATCCCTTGCTGTTAACTGAACCCGAGTGATTCCTTCGCTACTGCTGCTAACTTAACTCGATCGATGCTGCCTCTGGATGAATAGCGTGAGCGTTGTTAGGGGGTTTGGATGAACAGTTCCCGGTGGGGGTTGGATGAACAGGACCTCGTGGTAGTAGAGGTCATTGCCGCTAGATGAATAGTACCCAGATCGATTGAGCCCGTGGATGAACAGGACCACATGGAGGGCTGGATGAACAGGACCCCATGGAGGGCTGGTTGAATAGTAGCCGGTGTTGGGCTGGTTGAACA
>NW_024112765.1:0-26799 GCF_003073215.2 Triticum urartu | reverse complement strand
CAAAAGTATGAAACAATTGCTTGGCTTGTCATCGGGGTTGTGCATGATTTAAATATTTTGTGTGGTGAAGATGGAGCATAGCCAAACTATATGATTTTGTAGGGATAACTTTCTTTGGCCATGTTATTTTGAGAAGACATAATTGCTTTGTTAGTATAATTGAAGTATTATTATTCTTATGTCAATATTAAACTTTTCTCTTGAATCTTTCGGATCTGAATATTCATACCATAATTAAGAAGAATTACATTAAAATTATACGTCTCCAACTTTTGTTGCATTCGTGCTTCCCGGACATGTTTCGATTTTTAATCTAGGACAGTGACATGCAATGTCTTTTGGCCTTAGGATCTTGTCTCATAATGATACGTCTCCAATGTATCTATAATTTTTGATTGCTCTATGCTATAGTATGTATTGTTTTGGACATTATTGGGCTTTATTATCCACTTTTATATTATTTTTGGGACTAACCTATTAACCGGAGGCCCAGCCCAGAATTGATGTTTTTTGCCTGTTTTAGGGTTTCGAAGAAAAGGAATATCAAACGGAGCCAAAAACCTAATTCCACCGCCGCAACTTTCTGTATCCTCGAGATCCCATCTTGGGGCCTGTTCCGGAGCTCCGCCGGAGGGGGCATCGATCACGGAGGGCTTCTACATCAACACCAAAGCCCATCCGATGAAGTGTGACTAGTTTACCTCAGACCTACGGGTCCATAGTTATTAGCTAGATGGCTTCTTCTCTCTTTTTGGATCTCAATACAATGTTCTCCCCCTCTCTTGTGGAGAACTATTCGATGTAATCTTCTTTTTGCGGTGTGTTTGTTGAGACCGATGAATTGTGGATTGATGATCAAGTCTATCTATGAACAATATTTGAATCTTCTCTGAATTCTTTTATGTATGATTGGTTATCTTTGCAAGTCTCTTCGAATTATTAGTTTGGTTTGGCCTACTAGATTGATCTTTCTTGCAATGGGAGAAGTGCTTAGCTTTGGGCTCAATCTTGCGGTGTCCTTTCCCAGTGACAGTAGGGCAACTAGGCATGTATTGTATTGTTGCCATCGAAGATAACAAGATGGGGTTTTCATCATATTGCATGAGTTTATCCCTCTACATCATGTCATCTTGCCTAAGGCGTTACTCTGTTTTTAACTTAATACTCTAGATGCATACTGCATAGCGGTCGATGAGTGGAGTAATAGTAGTAGATGCAGGCAGGAGTCGGTCTACTTGTCTCGGACGTGATGCCTATATACATGATCATACCTAGATATTCTCATAACTATGCTCAATTCTGTCAATTGCTCAACAGTAATTTGTTCACCCACCGTAGAATACTTATGCTCTCGAGATATGCTACTAGTGAAACCTATGGCCCCCGGGTCTATCTTCATCATCATTAATCTCCTACTACTTAGTTGTTTCCTTTGCTTTTTTACTTTGCCTTTATTTTACTTTGCATCTTTATCACAAAAATATCAAAAATATTATATTATCATATCTATCAGATCTCACTCTCGTAAGTGGCCGTGTAGGGATTGACAGCCCCTTATCGCGTTGGTTGCGAGGATTTATTTGTTTTGTGCAGGTACGAGGGACTCGCGCGTAGCCTCCTACTGGATTGGTACCTTGGTTCTCAAAAACTGATGGAAATACTTACGCTACTTTGCTGCATCATCCCTTCCTCTTCAGGGAAAACCAACGGAGTGCTCAAGAGGTAGCACATAACATGTTTCCATTCTCAATCTAGGAGTGGCAATCTATGAAACAGCACTTGCTGAAGAGAGGACATCGTGGTTGTGGATGATATCTCTTGTGTTCTTGTCAAGCGGCTCCATGGTCATCTTGTGGCGGCCCAACAATCTAGACCGGGAGGATTACAAGGATAGATAGAATGATGGGAGGCAAAAATATTAATGCTACACTTACCGAAGCTTTCTATGGATTGGTTTTCCCGGACTCCTCTTCCACCAATCCATGCCCCCTTGATTTTCACTGGTGCCCCCCTTCCCCCCTAAGCTCCAACCATAATTTGCCACTTCAGCCCGTAACAATAAATCCGTAACACAAGGGTTTTGCATGTAAGGTAAGTACAATGATTTATATGATCATTTTCTTTTACATTGCATGCCTCTAATAACAAGTTATACAATGAATCCAATAAATTTTCACGCTACTTCATAAGAACAGATTAAAACTAAAATTGAAAAGTGTGGGGCATCATGTACAACAAAAAGAAGGATTAACCTTGCTAAGAGATTATTCCTTGACTAAGGAAGGTCAAATTATTCTTTTTATTTATCTATCATTTACCTCGTCAATCATCGTAGGTGTCATTGTAGTTGCATGCCCTAAGTGGGAGATTGTTGGTACATGCATGTAGTAGTTGTAGTTAGAATTTTGTATTTTTCATAGTGTATGTACAAAATTAGTCTATAACTGTTCAAACGTCTCTCGGAACACGAGTATCAGTGAGCTACATTTTGAATAGTTGAAAAACTACAGTTTTGAAGTTTCAAGAAATGCAAAAATAAATTCTACATGGTAATATGAATGCATACTACACACGCAAAAAAATTGATACTGAGTTAAATTGACATGTGAGCTACACAAAAAAGACAAATGCATGGATTTTTACTGGTGAATAGTGCATGTGCTGATCATGTTTTCGAAATCATGAATTTGTCATTTATATGTGTAGTATACATATATATTACCTTGTAGGATTTATTTTCAGCATGTTTTAAATCTTTTAAATATATTTTTTGAACTATTCAAAAATAAAGTGCTCACTGACACTCGTGCTCCAAAAAATGTGTACACTCTGTATGTGGCACAATTGTATTATGTTCATCCGGCCTATCACTCGTGCTCCAAAAATGTGTACACTCTGTATGTGGCACAATTGTATTATGTTCATCCGGCCTATCACTCATGCTTAGTCCTCCGAAATTAAAGATACTTATGAATTTCGAAACCTTCTCAATATGTATAAATTAAACATGTGTCCCAAAATCTATGTGGGTATTTAACATGTTTCATATTATAATTTACAATACTATGTGTGGTAAGTCATGAAGATCTGCGAAAAATGTCTTACATACCAAAAGGATCATGTATTGTTATAAAAATTTGGAGTATACGAATGGGTTGCATGTGAGCATGGCTGGCGATGTACGAGGACATCGCTTTTGCCTACGTTGTGTTTCTCCATTTATATTGCGTTTGCTTGGTCCTTGGCATTTTTGTATGCCATCTCATGTTTTAGACCTACTTTAGATAGGTGTGGTGTGTCCTTCGTAAAGGTTTTTGTCTAATAAACCAAGGAGTTTCAGCCATCGGCTTCCTCTTTTCCAATGGAATCTTAGCAGCTCTTCAGCTATTGTTTCTCTTAAAAAAATGTTCTGAAGATTTGTGAAAAAGTCTTACATACCAAAAGGATCCTGTAGTGTTCCACAAATTTGGAGTACTCAAATGGGTTGCGCGTAAATTTACTTGGTTCCAAACATGTTTCTGAAGAAATATAGTGTTCCAATCTGATCTCGAAATGACTTGGTACGTTTTAACCCAGTTTCAACCAAGTTTCGTGTGCAACATTTGCACATAAATTGATGTACTGCAATTATTTTCGTAAAGCAAGTGGCCTTATAAACCAAAAAGAGAAAGTACAGTATGTATTTCTTTTTTTAGAGTATTGTCATCGTTGGCTAATCCACTAGTGAGTCCGTTCATATCCAAATGGAATCGCCGTGTGGACATCGATGATGTGACAAGATCCGTTTTCGCCGCCGAGCGATTCTGACTCATTGACTGATCTATAGGTTAACTAGAGTGTCTAGTTGCCCTTCCAAAAGAAAAGTACATAATGTCTTGTTGCAATTGATGCATCGGGTTAAACACTCTCAAGTAGTGTGCTAATCCATCGGTTAAGGAGAGCTTGTACGATCATCATCTATTTACGTGTGCAGACCACGTGATGGCTTCATGCCCCCAACGCATGCACGCGGAATCGTGATTCCCTCCACGCGTGTGCACCCTTTTGAAAGTAAGGGCATATTCAACGCAGACTCGAGAACTTCTCGTATCCACTCGAACCGAGCGATCCGGACCCTGCAAGCCATTCAATGGTATCTAGAATATAATGTACCGTAGTAATCCACTTGACCCCTTGCAATTTAGAACGGACGGCTGTGATTGCACGAAGTGATTAAGTTGCAGTACTCGGTTATACATCTACTCTATTTGGGCCCGATTTGACTACTAAAAGCATCTCCAACAGAAGCGCTATATAAGCGTAGAACCAAGGTACCAATCCAGTAGGAGGCTACGCGCGAGTCCCTCGTACCTGCACAAAACAAATAAATCCTCGCAACCAACGCGATAAGGGGCTGTCAATCCCTACACGGCCACTTACGAGAGTGAGATCTGATAGATATGATAATATAATATTTTTGATATTTTTGTGATAAAGATGCAAAGTAAAATAAAGGCAAAGTAAAAAAGCAAAGGAAACAACTAAGTAGTAGGAGATTAATGATGATGAAGATAGACCCGGGGGCCATAGGTTTCACTAGTAGCATATCTCGAGAGCATAAGTATTCTACGGTGGGTGAACAAATTACTGTTGAGCAATTGACAGAATTGAGCATAGTTATGAGAATATCTAGGTATGATCATGTATATAGGCATCACGTCCGAGACAAGTAGACCGACTCCTGCCTGCATCTACTACTATTACTCCACTCATCGACCGCTATGCAGTATGCATCTAGAGTATTAAGTTAAAAACAGAGTAACGCCTTAGGCAAGATGACATGATGTAGAGGGATAAACTCATGCAATATGATGAAAACCCCATCTTGTTATCTTCGATGGCAACAATACAATACATGCCTAGTTGCCCTACTGTCACTGGGAAAGGACACCGCAAGATTGAGCCCAAAGCTAAGCACTTCTCCCATTGCAAGAAAGATCAATCTAGTAGGCCAAACCAAACTAATAATTCGAAGAGACTTGCAAAGATAACCAATCATTACATAAAAGAATTCAGAGAGATTCAATATTGTCATAGATAGACTTGATCATTCAATTCCACAATTCATCGGGTCTCAACAAACACACCGCAAAAGAAGATTACATCGAATAGTTCTCCACAAGAGAGGGGGAGAACATTGTATTGAGATCCAAAAAGAGAGAAGAAGCCATCTAGCTAATAACTATGGACCCGTAGGTCTGAGGTAAACTAGTCACACTTCATCGGATGGGCTTTGGTTTTGATGTAGAAGCCCTCCGTTGATCGGATGCCCCCTCCGGCGCGGAGCTCCGGAACAGGCCCCAAGATGGGATCTCGAGGTACAGAAAGTTGCGCGGTGGGAATTAGGTTTTTGGCTCCGTTTGATATTCCTTTTTCTTCGAAACCCTAAAACAGGCAAAAAAACATTCAATTCTGGGCTGGGCCTCGGTTAATAGGTTAGTCCCAAAAATAATATAAAAGTGGATAATAAAGCCCAATAATGTCCAAAACAATACATACTATAGCATAGAGCAATCAAAAATTATAGATACATTTGGAGACGTATCATTATGAGACAAGATCCTAAGGCCAAAAGACATTGCATGTCACTGTCCTAGATTAAAAATCGAAACATGTCCGGAAGCAACGAATGCAACAAAAGTTGGAGACGTATAATTTAATGTAATTCTTCCTTAATTATGGTATGAATATCAGATTCCGAAGATTCAAGAAGAAAAGTTTAATATTGACATAAGATAATAATACTTCAATTATACTAACAAGCAATTATGTCTTCTCAAAATAACCATGGCCAAAGAAGTTATCCCTACAAAATCATATAGTTTGGCTATGCCTCCATCTTCACCACACAAAATATTTAAATCATGCACAAAACCCCGATGACAAAGCCAAGCAATTGTTTCATACTTTTGGTGTTCTCTAACTTTTTCAATCTTCACACAATACATGAGCGTGAGCCATGGACATAGCACTATAGGTGGAATAGAATGGTGGTTGTGGAGAAGACAAAAAGGGAGAAGATAGTCTCACATCAACTAGGCGTATCAACGGGCTATGGAGATTCCCATCAATAGATATCAATGTGAGTGAGTAGGGATTGCCATGCAACGGATGCACTAGAGCTATAAGTATATGAAAGCTCAAAAAGAAACTAAGTGGGTGTGCATCCAACTTGCTTGTTCATGAAGACCTAGGGCATTTTGATGAAGCCCATCATTGGAATATACAAGCCAAGTTCTATAATAAAAATTCCCACTAGTATATGAAAGTGATAACATAGGAGACTCTCTATCATGAAAATCATGGTGCTACTTTGAAGCACAAGTGTGGTAAAAGGATAGTAGCATTGCCCCTTCTCTCTTTTTCTATTTTTCTCTCATTTTTTATTTGGGCCGTTTCTCTCTTTTTTATGGCCTCTTTTCTCCCTTTTTTTATTTTTCATCCGGAGTCTCGTCCCAACTTGTGGGAGAATCATAGTCTCCATCATCCTTTCCTCACTGGGACAATGCTCTAATAATGATGATCATCACATTTTTATTTTTCTTACAACTCAACAATTACAACTCGATACTTACAACAAAATATGACTCTATATGAATGCCTCCGGCGGTGTACCGGGATATGCAATGAATCAAGAGTGACACGTATGAAAGAATTATGAATGGTGGCTTTGCCACAAATACGATGTCAACTACATGATCATTCTAAGCAATATGACAATGATGGAGTGTGTCATAATAAACGGAACGGTGGAAAGTTGCATGGCAATATATCTCGGAATGGCTATAGAAATGCCATAATAGGTAGGTATGGTGGCTGTTTTAAGGAAGGTATATGGTGGGTGTATGATACCGGCGAAAGTTGTGCGGTATTAGAGAGGCTAGCAAAGGTGGAAGGGTGAGAAAAGTGCGTATAATCCATGGACTGAACATTAGTCATAAAGAACTCATATACGTATTGCAAAAATTTAAAAGTAATCAAAGCAAAGTATTACGCGCATGCTCCTAGGGGGATAGATTGGTAGGAAAGACCATCGCTCATCCCCGACCGCCACTCATAAGGAAGACAATCAAAAAATAAATCATGCTCCAACTTCATCACATAACGGTTCACCATGCGTGCATATTACGGAAATCACGAACTTTAACACAAGTATTTCTCAAATGCACAACTACTCAACTAGCATAACTTTAATATCACCATATTCATATCTCAAAACAATTATCAAGTATCAAACTTCTGATAGTATTCAACACACTCATAAGAAAGTTTTATTATTAATCTTGTATACCAAGCATATTAAGATTTTAAGGAAATTACCATGCTATTTAAGACTCTCAAAATAATATAAGTGAAGCAAGAGAGATCAATAGTTTCTATAAAACAAATCCACCACCATGCTCTAAAAAATATAAGTGAAGTAGTAGAGGAAAACTATATAACTCAAAAGATATAAGCGAAGCACATAGAGTATTCTAACAAATTCCAAATCATGTATGGCTCTCTCAAAAGGTGTGTATAGTACGGATGATTATGGTAAACTAAAAAATAAAGACTCAAATCATACAAGACGCTCCAAGCAAAACACATATCATGTGGCGAATAAAAATATAGCTCCAAGTAAAGTTACCGATAGAAGTAGACGAAAGAGGGGATGCCTTCCGGGGCATCCCAAAGCTTTGGCTTTTAGGTATCCTTAGATTATCTTGGGGGTGCCATGGGCATCCCAAGCTTAGGCTCTTGCCACTCCTTATTCCATAATCCATCAAATCTTTACCCAAAACTTGAAAACTTCACAACACAAAACTTAAAGTAGAAAATCTCGTGAGCTCCGTTAGCGAAAGAAAAAAAAAACCACTTCAAGGTACTGTAATGAACTCATTATTTATTTATATTGGTGTTATACCTAATGTATTCCAACTTCTCTATGGTTTATAAACTATTTTACTAACCATAGATTCATCAAAACAAGCAAACAACACACGAAAAACAGAATCTGTCAAAAACAGAACAGTCTGTAGTAATCTGTCGCTAGCGCAAGATCTGGAACCCCAAAAATTCTAAAATAAATTATTGGACGTGAGGAATTTATCTATTAATCATCTGCAAAAAGAATTAACTAAATATCACTTTCCAAATAAAAATGGCAGTAGTTTTCGTGAGCGCTAAAATTTCTGTTTTTTACAGCAAGTGTAACAAGACTTTCCCCAAGCCTTCCCAACGGTTCTACTTGCCACAAACACTAATTAAACACAAAAAACACAACCAAAACAGAGGCTAGATAAATTATTTATTACTAAACAGGAGCAAAAATCAAGGAATAAAAATAAAATTGGGTTGCCTCCCAACAAGCGCTATCGTTTAACGCCCCTAGCTAGGCATAACAAGCAAGGATAGATCTAGGTATTGCCATCTTTGGTAGGCAATTCTTCAATGAGGCATATACCATCTTTAGGAATTTCTTCTTTTGTATTGATTATCAAATTTTTAGGCACAAGATCAAAAAAAATCATTTGTAATAAATGGTTCCTTAATGATAGCAAAAAAATTGGGATGAACACTTATAGATTTGAGACCCGCAGTTTCCTTACTAGAGGATTCACCCTTATTCTTAGGAACATACATAAGCTTGGCAATTTTAGCGGGAGGACTTGGAGTGTTCTTTACGGAAGAAAAAGCGGTTCCCAAGTTGATAATAATATCCTCAAGTTTATCAATTCTAGTGGAATCGTGATTTATTTTCTCATTAACTATGTGTTCCTTCTCTTTAATATTTTTCAAAGTGACTCCTACTTTTGATCCATATTGAGAGATTCGGTTGTGAATCTTTTTCTCCAAATTTTCAATTAACTCTACGGTGGCAACCTTATTTTCAATAATTTCAAGCCTTTGCATTACATGCTCCATAGTTAATACAATTCCATTAACCAAAAGAGGGGGATGAGCCAAACAAATCTGTCATAGCATTATAAGAATCAAAAGTATGGCTACCCAAGAAGTTCCCTCCGGTAATAGTATCAAGGATATATCTGTGCCAGGGAGTTATGCCTACATAAAAATTGCGAAGAAGAACGGAAGTAGATTGCTTCATGGTAGATCTATTTTGAACATTGCAAATTCTATACCAAGCATCTTTTAGATTTTCTCCCTTCCTTTGGTTAAAATTTAGAATTTCACTCTCGGGAGATAACGGAGAAGATAAGAGACTAGCCATAACGACAAGAAAGCAAACTAACACAAGCAAACAAGCAGGCAAAAAGAGGCAAATAGAGAAAGAGAGGGAGGATAGAGAGAGAGGGCGAATAAAATGGCAAGGGTGAAGTGGGGGAGAGAAAAATGAGAGGCATATGACAAATAATGTAATGCGGGAGATAAGGGTATGTGATGGGTACTTGGTATATTGACTTTTGCGTAGACCTCCCCGGCAATGGCGCCAGAAATCCTTCTTGCTACCTCTTGAGTACTGTGTTGGTTTTCCCCGAAGAGGAAGGGATGATGCAGCAAAGTACCGTAAGTATTTCTCTCAGTTTATGAGAACCAAGGTACCAATCCAGTAGGAGGCTACGCGCGAGTCCCTCGTACCTGCACAAAACAAATAAATCCTCGCAACCAACGCGATAAGGGGTTGTCAATCCCTACACGGCCACTTACGAGAGTGAGATCTGATAGATATGATAAGATAATATTTTTGGTATTTTTGTGATAAAGATGCAAAGTAAAATAAGGGCAAAGTAAAAAGCAAAGGAAACAACTAAGTAGTAGGAGATTAATATGATGAAGATAAACCCGGGGGCCATAGGTTTCACTAGTGGCTTCTCTCAAGAGCATAAGTATTCTACGGTGGGTGAACAAATTACTGTTGAGCAATTGACAGAATTGAGCATAGTTATGAGAATATCTAGGTATGATCATGTATATAGGCATCACGTCCGAGACAAGTAGACCGACTCCTGCCTGCATCTACTACTATTACTCCACTCATCGACCGCTATCCAGCATGCATCTAGAGTATTAAGTTAAAAACAGAGTAACGCCTTAAGCAAGATGACATGATGTAGAGGGATAAACTTATGCAATATGATGAAAACCCCATCTTGTTATCCTCGATGGCAACAATACAATACGTGCCTTGCTGCCCCTACTGTCACTGGGAAAGGACATCGCAAGATTGAACCCAAAGCTAAGCACTTCTCCCATTGCAAGAAAGATCAATCTAGTAGGCCAAACCAAACTGATAATTCGAAGAGACTTGCAAAGATAACCAATCATACATAAAAGAATTCAGAGAAGATTCAAATATTGTTCATAGATAGACTTGATCATAAACCCACAATTTATCGGTCTCAATAAACACACCGCAAAAAGAAGATTACATCGAATAGTTCTCCACAAGAGAGGGGGAGAACATTGTATTGAGATCCAAAAAGAGAGAAGAAGCCATCTAGCTAATAACTATGGACCAGTAGGTCTGAGGTAAACTACTCACACTTCATCGGATGGACTATGGTGTTGATGTAGAAGCCCTCCGTGATCAATGCTCCTCCGGCGGAGCTCTGGAACAGGCCCCAAGATGGGATCTCGTGGATACAGAAAGTTGCGGCGGTGGAATTAGGTTTTTGGCTCCGTTTGATATTCTTTTTCTTCGAAACCCTAAAACAGGCAAAAAAAGCAATTCTGGGCTGGGCCTCCGGTTAATATGTTAGTCCCAAAAATAATATAAAAGTGGATAATAAAGCCCAATAATGTCCAAAACAGTAGATAATATAGCATGGATCATTCAAAAATTATAGATACGTTGGAGACGTGTCATTATGAGACAAGATCCTAAGGCCAAAAGACATTGCATGTCACTGTCCTAGATTGAGAATCGAAACATGTCCGGGAAGCAGGAATGCATCTCTACCAGATGTCAGAATGAGCTAACAAGTGAACCCATTGACCTAATTTTCTGGCTCCACCCTGCTCTCTGGTACTGGTACCCCTCCCTCCCCGAACCTCTACGGTCTAGTGTTAGAGTTGTGTCGAATATTGTATACAAGTGAGATTACATTTGGACTATGAGTTGTATTGTGTTTAGATAGAATATGGAGTCGTGTCCTAATATATAGCGGGGGTAGACACACGATGTAGCCTACGCCAACATAATAGCACGGGAACGTAGGGGAAGCCGACGGCATGTGCCGGCGTCCAGGGCGGCCGGGTGCGGTATCGTAGCGGTGTCATGGGGAGGAGTGTCCATAGTCAAGCCCCGGGGATGTAGCCATATCGGTGAACCTAGTTAGCAAATATAGGTGTCATGCCTCGTGTGATTCCTTGGTCCTCGGATGATCAACGGTATGCCTCGGATTTATTTTAACAAATGGTATCATGAGCTAGCTTGTTCAGAAGCGATGAGAGTTGATCTAGAGGAAGAAGAATATCGACAGAAATCTGCATGATGCAGTCGTGATGCGGGACGAAGGACGTCGCCGAGTTGCGATCTAAAGCAGAGTTGGTCGCTTGCAATCTTTGGTGAAGCAATTGGAAGCAGTCAAAGTTCCCGACGGAAGATACATGTGCGAGAGCTAGACGTGCGGCGATCGCGGATCGATCGGGCGAGCGTTAGAGGCAGCGGCGGCGGCGCACCGCGCACGGGCAGGCAGGCTGCTATCCGTCGATCAATGGCTACAGAATCCCACATGGGTAGCGGCCCAGGTGGCGAAAAGCCGCACGGCTGCAGGAGGTGGAGTCACGTACACGTACTGGCCAAATCGACGAATCAGGTCGGGTACAGCAGGCGAGAGCAATCAGTACGGGATTTGTTTGAGAGAAAAAAGGAGGACCGAGTCCTCATGTACCACGCAACGCTACGGTGCAAGGTTGATTTAAAATGGTGCACATGAGAGCTTTGAGTTGACGAGGCGCGGGGTGGCACGTACAACTACCATGCAGTCATGTTGAAGGTGGAGCTGAAGTTTGGAAGACTTCACTCGGTGCTGATTAAGGGGCTACGACGAAAGAGCTCAGACAGTCGAAGTCTATTTTCACAGGAAAAGCGAGGGACACGTAATTTGGACTAGAGTCCAGTGGTCTGATGGAAGCGTGAAACTCGTCATCGGTCGGTGATGATCGGTGATACTCTGCAGTGGGGGTTGAGTTATGTGGGTTCGCGACCCTTGAGTCTCGACCGGGACAACGGAGGCTCGACGCGTTAATAGCGGCGAGGCATGCGGTATGCATGGTACATGGAGACGGACCAAGACTCTGGTGGTCATACATGTGGTGAGACAACTGCGAATGTGACTCGGGGTGGCTACAAGCAACGGTGAAATTCCTTCAAGTTTCAGACAGACGGTCAAGAAAGGAGCGGTGATGTTGTGTTTAGGTAACTCTTACGTGTGACACCCAATATGTTAGTTGTTCATTTTCATACAGATCAGTGATCAGTGTGTGATGGCGTTGAACGGATACTTTAAAAGTTGAGAGCACAAACTAGAGTAACAAGAAACTTAATTTTGCTCGAGTATTGACTGTGGTCAAGAAAAGAAGGGACTACAATTAATATAAGTTGCTGGCGGAGTCATATGGAGTCTTTGGAGTAGCAGCGGTGCTTATGGGATAAGCTCGAGTCCAATGTACATGGAAGTTCGACGCATGGACGAGTTTAAGATGGTGAAGAATATTCACCAAGGTGGAGTTTGTTAGAGTTGTGTCGAATATTGTGTACAAGTTAGGTTACAGTTGGACTATGAGTTGTATGATAGGATATGGAGTCGTGTCCTAATAGGACACTTGTATCCTAGGCCTTTCATATATAGCGGGGGTAGACACACAATGTAACCTATGCCAACATAATAGCACAGGAATGCATGGGAAGCCAACGACATGTGCCGGCGTCCTGGGCGGCAGGGTGCGGTATTATAGCGGTGTCATGGGGAGGAGCGCCCATAGTCAGGCCCCGGGATGTAGCCATATCGATGAACCTCGTTAACAAATCTCGATGTCATGCCTCGTGTGATTGCTTGATGCCTCGTGTGTTTGTTTGGTCTTTGGATGATCGATGGTATGTCTTAAATTTATTCTAACATCTACTGCGCCAACATCGATGCATGCCGGACCCGCAGGAGAAGCGCAAGAATCAAGGCAGAATGGCATGAAGAATTAAGTGCGTGTGTAAACTAAACATAGTTCTGATGGTTAGGTTTCATATGGTGCGAGCAGCCCATTCGGGTTCATAGTTCATAGCTTGGGACGGGTGATCGCATTTTCTAGAATTATCTTGGGTTTCTGGTGTAACTCTTCCAACGGTAGTAAGATAGTCAACTACGAGACGTCTATGGTGACCCATGGTCTGCCGGCTTCGTCTCTCGGATATACTCGTAAGTTAGGATCTGTGTGCGTCCATTGAGATGGGCATGGATGTGTGTATGTTAGCGTTTGCGTCCGTACTGTGTTTATAAAAAGAAATGTGTGGTGCGCAAGAAAATCTTTTTGTTCGTGCAAATCAAATCAAAGTTAAACAACTGTAATCTTGCACTTGGCACTTTTGATCGATCGGCACAGCATGCACACTGTTTTTATTATTACACATGCTTTTTTTTCCACTATTTTGATTACTCCCTCCGTCTCAAAATTTTTGTCTTAGATTTGACTAGATACGGATGTATCTAATACTAAAACGTGTTTTGATACATCCGTATTTAGACAAATCTAGGACAAGAATTTTGGGACGAAGGGAGTATTACACATGCTTTTTATTATTATTACACATGCTAAGCGAGTTGAAGTGGAACTAGTACATAGATAGGCACTGGGACTACTGTGTGGATCACGGAGCAACAAGTTACTGAGAGGGGAACACGCCGAAACGTAGCTAGCTATGGTAGCTAGTTACCGGCGCCGGCGACGTCCACTTGGTGCGTGCACTTTGGGCCGGGCCAACCTTCGTGTATATCCAGGCAAACGTAGCGGCCAGGGCCGACCTGGTCGCAGTGCTGGCACGCGCTGGCGCACTGCGCCACCGTGTCGCGGCAGAGGCAGGCCCTCGGGATCACCCTCAGGCAGTGGGTGTCGTCGCAGCATGCCCACGGCCTCTCATCCTCCTCGAGTGTTGTTGCATCACCACCAAGACCTGTACCACATGGTCAAGAGATCAATGGATGGTATCTACGTACGAACCGTGCAAGTTATGCTTTCATGCTCAGTCGTATGTACCTTGGCCGTCGCTCGGGAGGCGAATGGCTGCCACCTCGCCGGACGCACCGGCAGGGCGGCCGGCGACGACGAGGGCCGCCCCGAGCGAAAGCACCAGCAGGATGTGGGCGACGGTTCTCTCCATGGCTGCACCGCTCGAAGGCAAATATTTGCTAGCTGTGCAGTGTACTGTTGCCTTGCGAAGCTTGTGGCAGGGCGGTCTCTATATAGCACCGTCCGGCGGACAGATCTCGATGGGCACGGAGGCGAAGGCGTGGCGCTTAGCCACTCACCACTGCATTTATTTATTTATTTATTTTGCGGGTCTACCACTGCATAATTGATGTAGAGACAAGTCTATTCTACCCCTTGATGGTCACGTGCGTGCTTGCCTTAACCGATGAATTATTAGGGTTCTTCTGAGTTTTAACTCGATGCGCGATGGTTAATCAGTGAGAGACTCAGACTCAATCGGCGGTCAAACCGGATCTGGTCGCATCATCACCCAAGTGCGATTCCATTTTGATACATTGTACAGTCAGCTAGATAGAGCATCGGCCAATGGCAATACTCCCTCCGTCACGGTTTAGAAGGCGCGCTTGGAAATTCTCTGAGACCTAGGTGGTTATCTATTAGTTGTGGGATGGGCTAAAAAATAGCATTCACACTACGCATGCATATAGAAATAGTACTAATTAGCTACTAGAAATAAATGCAATGCGTCCTAAACCTTGTCTATTGTGGAAACACATGCAAATTTAACCGTGCCTTCTAAACTGTGACAGAGGGAGTACAAAACATGAAGCGTCTGTTCTTGAGGCGACCCAAGTTTTTTGTCACAGCCAGTAGCTAATAGCTAGGTTCCAATACAATTTTTTTTTTCAATATGGGAATCAGCAAGAAAGGGGATCATGGAATAGAACCAGGGGACATGAATGAAGAATTACAAAGAGGCAAAGGAGTGTACCCTCTGTCCTCACCGTCCATTCTTGCATCAAAGTTAATGGCTTAATGCAAGAAAATCTATCTTTTTTTCCCTCTCAAATAAAATAACTTTGTGATCTTTCCATTGAGCAGCTAATGGAAAGAGGATGTCCGGATGAAAAAAAAAGAACAATTGAGCTTGAAACTTTGCAGATCAACATCACACAAGTACTATCATGTGCAGAAAAGTTTCGGATTTTTAGCACAACATAATTTTCTAAAAATGATATGATTCATTCAGAATTTGAAATTTGACAATACATGTTTCATAAAAATATGAAAAATATTTTGTATAATGAGTGACACTTGTGTATACTTGATCTGCAAATGTTTTAGGTGAGGAGTTGTTTCAGCTTTCTGCTTTTCCGTGTGACCGTGTCTGTGACACTTGTGGATAGCATGAATCTTGACACAAACTGAATGATCTTGATAAAGGGTACACTGGTATGCGGGGTACAAAACAACCGTTTTAGCCGATGAGCCATTTCAGCTTTCTGCTCTTCTGTGCATGTGATGTGAGTTTTGCTACAGCTACGAGGGATTATGGGCCAAGCGGGGTTACGGAGTGGGAACGTGCAAATGTGGAGGTTTATAACTGCAATTAGGCAAAGAAGGGGCCCACCCCCTGAGATCATTCGATCGTGTAGTGTCATTAAATTTGTAAATGTTCATCAAATCTGTAAAAAAAAATGTTCAAAATGGTCAGATATTTAAAAAATGATTTTTTTGGATAATTCATGAGTTTTAAAAATGTAAATATTGATTAATAGAAATGTTATGAGAAAATAAAAGTGCATCCGTATGCAATCTTTACAACCAAAACACAACGAATGTTCATTAGCTTTTACATGCGCCCAATCATAAAAGTTCCTGTCCGTGTAAATTTTGCCCACCCAAACAAGTTGTCCGTGCCTCCTCCTCATCACTCTGTCGCTGGGTCCTCCGCAGCCTTTGCCTCTGCTACCTCTGTCGGCAAGTGCTTCAACATGTTTGCATGGACGGCTTGCACGACCTTTGCACATCAGGATCCAACTCGTCCATCTTGATGGCCAACATTTTGGTTTGCTCCGAAGCGGCCGCGGCCTCAATCCTCCTTTCTTCGAGCTTGGTCTTTTTTTTCTTTTGTTAGAGTTGTGTCGAATATTGTGTACAAGATAGGTTAAAGTTGGACTCTGAGTTGTATTGTGTTTAGATGGGATATGGAGTTGTGTCCTAATAGGACACTTGTATCCTAGGCCTCTCATATATATCGGGGATAGACACAAGATGTAACCTAAAGTTGGACTCTGAGTTGTATTGTGTTTAGATGGGATATGGAGTTGTGTCCTAATAGGACACTTGTATCCTAGGCCTCTCATATATATCGGGGATAGACACAAGATGTAACCTGTGCCAACATAATAGCACGGGCACGCGGGGAGCCGGCGGCGTGTGCCGGCGCCCGAGCGGCCGGGGTGCGGTATTGTGACGGTGTCACGGGGAGGAGCGCCCGTAGTCAGGCCCCGGGGATGTAGCCATGATGGTGATTCTCGTTAACAAATCTCGGTGTCGTGCTCGTGTGATTGCTTGGTCCTCGGATGATCGACGATATGCCTCGAATTTATTCTAACAAGTGGTATAATGTGCAAGGTTCGAAGAGGTCATGAAAGTTGATTTAGAGGAGAGCGATGAAGACCGGCGGGTGTGGAGGCACGGCGACGTGCGGCAGCGATCGGAGATTATCGCGTATGAAGCAATCGGAAACAGCAGCGGCGTAATCGTGCAGTGGCCGGGAGTCTCGCGAGACTGGCGGCTGGCGGCGTGTGGCACGCAGGCATGGAGACTCGGCGAGATCAGATCGCGCGCGGCAGATGCGATCCGACAGCGTGCAGCCCGCAGGAATCTGTGGCGGAGGCGGATGGATCGGATCAGGGCTGGTGCGGCAGAGTCGGGGTAGCGGCCCAGGTGGAGTGCAGCGGCGGCCCAGCTAGGACGCTGTTGTGGTCCAGGCGGGCAGCAAGGCCCACCCATGCTGCAAAAGCCCAGGCGGGTGTCTCGTGCGCGGAGCAGGCGAGCAGCAAGAGCGACCAGCGGGAGCGCACGGTAGCGATCAAAGGCAATATATGCACGTGAGGTTTGTTAGTAGAAAAAAAGGGATGGCATGTGTGTTCAGGCAAGAAGCAAATCAAGTTGCGGACTAAATTCATCGGAGCTTATCCATCGACAGAGCAAGGGCTTAGGCAAAAGGCAACAAAGGGCATTGAGAGTTGTGCCTGGAAACAATCTGTACGTGGAGTGTCGGAGTTGATTCGAGAATAACCTTTGGTAGTTCTTTTCTGCTCCGTGCATTGGAAGTACGTTTGGCACACAAAAAATGCAAGAGTTGTTGTGGGAAACTAAGCCAGCTAGGATGGAAGTATAATGTGACGGTGAAAATTCGTGGAATATGATTTGGGAGCATGGAGCGCGTTGTGCAGAGATCATGCATACAAAGGGCGTCAAGCAGTGCACGGAGATGTGCAACATGGACACGACGCAGGGTGGAGTATGATTGCAGCCGGACAAGGTCGGCTGGGGTCGGACTGGACAGTCTGATGGATCAACAAGGATGTTAGTCAAAGCAGAAGACAACGGCGATTTCAACGACGACGACATAGGAGCGTGATGCTGATGGTGGACGACTTCTGGGGCGTGGATACACGCGGTGCAGGCCCGAGGGTTTGTGCAGCTTCGACAAGACTATGGCGCATGGTTGATTCAAGGGAGTGTACACTTGAGAGCTTGAAGTCAACAAGGCGCGGGGTAGCATGGCGCAGCTACATGAAGTCATGTTGAAGGTGGAGCTGGAGTTTGACGGAAGACTTCACTCTGTGCTGATGGAGAGGCTACGGTGTAAGATATCGGAGAATCGAAGCCTATTTCAGCGGGATAGCGAGAGACACGTGGATCGGACTGGGGCCCAATGGTCTGATGGAGACGTGATACTCGGCATCGGTCAGTGATGATCGGTGGTTCTCTGCAGTGGGGGTTGAGGCAGTGTGGGCTAGCTACCCGGGAGACTCGACCAGGACAGCAGATGCTCGACGCGGTGATAGCGGCGAGGCGTGCGGTAAGCACGGGACACAGCGACAGACCAAGGCACTGATGGTTAGACAAGTTGTGCACGGGTGCTGACGCAGTGTTGACGAGTACCAGGTTCAAGTTGATGACTGGGTCTATCAGTGCTAGTTGATGGACAAGAGTTGACCATGGAGAATCTGAGAAAGTGGCGGAAGTCTTAATGTTAGAAGCTTAGAGAGTACATGGTCGTATATTCTGTTGTGTTCAATGCACATGGTAAAGTGCGGATGACAGGTACAGAAGGAGGTGGAGTGCTATAGCTATGGGGCATATAAGAGACTATTCGGAAGAAAGGGTGAGACAGCTGTGAATTTGACTCAGGGTGACACAGGGCGACGGTGAAATTCTTTCAAGTTTCAGACAGACGGTCAAGAAAGAGCGGTGATGTTGAGTTCAGGTAACTCTTATATGTGGCGTCCAATATGGGAGTTGTTCATTTTTCACGCAGACAGTGTTCTGTGTGTGATGGCGTTGAGCGGATACTCCGAAAGTTCAAAGCACAAGATAGAGTAATGAGAAACTTAATTTTGCTCGGGCGTTGACTGTGAAGAAGACAAGAAGGGACTACGGTTGCAGGTGGAGTCACATAGAGTCTGAGAGTAGCAGCGGTGCTCATGGCGTATCTCAAGTCCAATGTACATGGAGGTTCGACGCATGGATGAATCCAAGGTGGTGGAGAATATTCGCCAAGGTGGAGTTTGTTAGAGTTGTGTCGAATATTGTGTATAAGGTAGGTTACAGTTGGACTCTGAGTTGTATTGTGTTTAGATAGGATATAGAGTTGTGTCCTAATAGGACACTTGTATCCTAGGCCTCTCATATATATCGGGGATAGACACACGATGTAACCTATGCCAACATAATAGCACGGGCACGCGGGGAAGCCGGCAGCGTGTGCCGGTGCCCGGACGGCCGGGGTGCGGTATTGTGACGGTGTCACGGGGAGGAGTGCCGGTAGTCAGGCCCCGGGGATGTAGCCATGATGGTGAACCTCGTTAACAAATCTCGGTGTCGTGCTCGTGTAATTACTTGGTCCTTGGATGATCGACGGTATGCCTCGGATTTATTTTAACATCTTTGAGCTTTGAATTTGATTTTAAGGTTGATCTTTTACTCCCTCGCCGCCATGAACATGTCAAACCTCTCCGTCTTCTTTTTCTCCTTGATGCCATGGCGATTGGCACATGCCTCCTTCTTATTGCCCATGAAGCCCTCAAGCTTCTGCGTCATCTTGTCCACCGCCCCTTCTCGCAAACCTTCCCTGGCATTACATCTGATCTGTGGGAATTTGGAACCTCAACGTGTCCACGAATATTTGTGCCACTATGTTGGATGGCAAAAAAGATCCGAACACATCGGTCCAAACGTTTGCAGGAGTTTTAAGGCACGAGATGCCCTAGGTATCCAGTGCTCAAAGGGGACGGCAGGCAAAGATCACCTTAATCTGAGTTACACACTTACAAACTTACAGTGCTTAATGGTTACAAATAAGTAGATTACCCACATACGCCATGCATACAAGCGCGTAGTTTATCACATTATTATTCAGCCACTTCTGCCTCCTAGACGGCCGGGCAAATAGTAAACAACGCTGACACATTAAGGGATTCATACATATCCCAGTTACAGACTTCAAACTGAAACTTGAAAGCAAATAACTCGATCCACCGTGAACAACGAACTCATCATCACCAGCCGGAGCTGAACGATCGACCGACAGCATGCATGCATATGTTTGAGTTAGAAGTCCAGGTCCGACCATTTGATGTCCACCTGGCCGAGGCTGGTGTCAAGACGGAAGTTCTTCCAGATATGGGACGAGGCGCCCACCTCGTTGTCGCAGCCGGCGCACTCATCAACTACCTTGGCGTCTATGCCGATATTGGAAGTGTCGAAGATGCGGATCGTCCTGCCGCACCGTGCCCCGCCTGCGTACCACTCCGAGGACAGCGACACCACGAACTCATCGTCGCTATGGTACTGGCCGTCGCAAGACGCCGGCCCGCCGCCCCCCTCTCCTTCCTGGAAGCCGTTCACCGTCATCACCGCCGGGACGTTCTGTCGAAGCTCGAACTTACCTTCCGCGGGGTGCCTGGAAAAGGCGCACGACACCTGCAGAAAAACTAGGATGCCGAAAATCACCGCGGCATTGGTAGTGCTCGCCATGATAAATGTGGAGGTGCTTGCGTTTATCAGCTATAGCTAGCTAGCTAGCCTGCCCTGTGCGCTTTTCTTGCTTTCTCAAGGCTGTTGGTTGCAGCTAGTTTATATACGCTCGGTGCTGCATGCCGTCCTCGTGTGTCTCGTCTAACAATCCCGTCAAAGGCGTGCAGACAAAGCAGCGCCTCACTCCTGATGTCACCAATTCTTTTCTTACGAAGGCTGTTACGTACAAATAGATCGATGAGTAAATCACAAAATCGAAGTGTAAGGGCTGTGAGCGGAAACCGCCACCTGCCACACTGACGTTAATTTTTATAAATCAATTCAAATTCAAACTTTTTCTATGATTGACACAGACCATTTGAAGTCTCATGGTCAAATTTGAGTACTTTCTTAGTTGATTTAATATTTTCTAAGCATTAACTGATTTACCGGCCACTTTATAGGTAAGAACACAATTTCGTTCAACATATCAGTCTAACGAGCTCCGAAATTGATGAAAATTAGCATGGTGTCTTCATAAGATCCATGTAGAGTGTGGTAACAAATTAAAAGCATTATGAGAAAATTTGGTGCACTTCATGTACAAATCAAACACTCTCGGACATGGTGTAGGGGTTTCAAACGGAAACCCCACTTGCCACATTGAGTGTGGAAAAAATCAAGGTCAACCAACAAAATAGCTTTCGATTCACATGCAAACTTGACACATTCCCTCTAGAAACCTAATATCTTCCTCAGAGATGGTCCTGTTTGTAAGCAGTCTGCGTGAAAACTTTCACGAAACATTATCATGTTTTTTACCACAGCCTCTAGGGGTCATGTCATGACACCATGCGAAGTTTGATTGAATTTTTGAGAATCAGAATACTCTTACCACAGCACATAACATAAGAAATAACTTACTCGGTGACTCTCCCACTATTACCATTTTGTACATAACACAAGAAAATATTTGCTCTGCGAGTCTGTGACTTTACCATAATTGCCACGTAGTACATATAACCCAAGAAATTACTTACTATGTTAAGATAGATGTTGGCTTAGCATTGCGTTCAAAGCATGAAGATCTGCCGCCAGAAGGACCGATGTATATCCGAGATACCAAAGCATCATGGTTGATGTTCATAGAGAGTAAAGAAGGGTGTCGTCTTGATCGCCCATTGGGTACGACCTACTGTACCGGAATGGAGCCAGTGGCCACCATTAGCTCCATTTGCATGGGCATGCACTGATAAAGAAACGAAGATAAGTCTCAAAACAATGGTTAACTCGCTATGTCTAACCATTTGTTTGTGGATGCCTAAATATGCTCATTCTCTGCGAGATAACTTGAACAAAGAGCCTCAAACCCAACTATTAAATACATGATCTCTATTTGACAATAGTGCAGATGACATTGGCTGCAGTTTGAAAACGTCCACAAAGTATGTTTGAGCAACTTGCAATGATGTATATAGATGCGAGAGGGGTATGAAATGGTAGTACCTTTTCAATTTGTCGAAAACAACCCGTACACATGAGAAGCAAGCCGAACGAGGTAGCCCTTCAATGAAGTCCGGAGTTACCATTTCCCATGCTTGCGTAGGCAGCGGCAATGGCTGCATGAATCCTAGATATTTGGCATGCTCATGGACCCATCAGCAGATTCACATAATTGCTAGTCATTTTGTGGAACTAGTGTATTAGTGGTGTGACTTTTATGTAACACGCCACTAATAATGTATACCAGGCCTGCTGCGCGCTAGATCACATTTACTAATGGTGAGATACCCTAAGAAAAACTGGTGATGGAGTCTTAGCCAGCACCTTATTAGTAGAAGGATAGCAATAGCGTGGCAGCAGATTATACATCACTGCCATTTTGACCAGATATTAGTGGTGTATTACTACTTTAGTGTGGGACACCACTAATAACTTCTATCTAAAGGTTTATAAAAGTTTAAATACTAGTTTCAGCACTAGTGTTAAAATCGATGCACGATAGATATAGGGATTAGTTAGTAAATCAGTGAGAGACTCAGACTCAATCCGTGGCCAAACCAGATCAGGTCGCATCATCTCCCAAGCGCGATTTCATTTTCATACATTGTACAGTCAACTAGATAGAGAATTGGCCTATGGCAATACAAAACATGGAGCGGCTGTTCAGGCGACCCAAGTTTTTTTTGTCACACATCACTTCCTCTCTAGCTATTACAACAAGTAGCTAATAGCTAGGTTCAACACCAATTTTTTTTAATCCGGGAATCAGCAAGAAGGGGATCATGGAATAGAACCAGGGGACAAGAAGAATTACAGCCGCAAGGCAAACGACTGTACCCTCTATCCTCCCCGTCCATTCTTGCATAAAAGTTAATGCAAGAAAATCTCTCTTGTTTTTCACAATTAAAAGAACTTTGTTATCTTTCCATTGAGCAATTAATGGAAAGAGGATCTGGTTGAAAAAAAAGAATATTTAAGCTTGAAACTTTGCAAATCAACATCACACAAGTACTATCATGTGCAACAGAGTTTCAGATTTTTTTAAGACAACATTAATTTTTATAAATGATACAATTCATTCAGAGTTTGAAATTTGACAAATTCATCTTTCATAAAAAAAATCAGAAATATTTTATACAAATAGTGACCCTTGTGTATAGTTGATCTGCAAATTTTAACTGAGGAGTTGTTTCAGCTTTCTGCTTTTCAGTGTCTATGACATTTGTGGATAGCACGAATCTTGACACAAACTGAATGATCTAGATAAGAGAGTAGACTGGTATGGGGGTACAAAACAATCGTTTCAGCTTTCTGCTCTCCCGTGCCTGTTATGTGAGTTTTGCTACAGCTACGGGGGATTACGGGTCAAGGGGGGTTACGGGATGGGAACGCGCAAATGTGGAAGTCTATAATTGGAATTTGGCAGGGAAGGGGCCCACCGATCATGCAGTGTCCATTAAATTTGTAAATGTTCATTAAAGCTGTAAAAAAATCAAAATGGTCAGGTGTACAAAAAATAAAATTTTGGATAATTCACGAGTTTCAAAAAATATTCATGAAATTCAAAATGATTGCAATTTAGGAAAATCCAAATTTGATTAATAGAAATGTTATGAGCCAATAAAAGTGCATCCGTATGCAATCTTTACAACCAAAGTACAACGAATGTTCATTAGCTTTTACATGCGCCCCGTCATAGAAGTTCCGGTCCGTGTAAATTTGCCCACCCAGACAAGTTGTATGTTCCTCCCCCCTCGTCACTCAGTCGCTGGCTCTTCTGCAGCATCTGCCCGCGCTACCTCTATCAGAAGTGCTTGAACATCTTTTCAAGGACGGCTTGCACGACCTTTGCCACATCAGGATCAAACTCATCCATCTTGATGGCCAACATTTTGGTTTCCTTCGAAGCGGCAGCGGCTCAACCCTCCTCTCTTCGAGGTTGGTCTTCTTTTCATCGAGCTTTGTCTTTTGATTTATGAGGTTGATCTTTTTCTCCGTCGCCACCATCAAGATGTCAAACCTCTCTGCCATCTTTTCCTCCTTGATGTCATGGCAATTGACATGTGCTTCCTCCTTATTGTCGATGAAGCCCTTCTGTGTCATCTTGTCCACCGCCTCTTCTCGTAAACCTCCCCTGACCTAGCGTCTGGTCTGCGGGAATTTGGAACCCGAATGCGTCCGCGAATGTTTGTGCCACCACGTTGGGCGGCAAAAAAGATCTGGACGCGTCAGCCTGAACGTTTGCGGGCGTTTTAAGGCATGAGATGCCCTAGGTATGCAGTGCTCATAGCCTCATAGGGGACAGCGAGATGAGATCACCTTAGTCTGACTTGCACACTTACAAACTTACGTTCATTAACGTTCACGAATAAGTATAGAAATTACCCACATATACATGCATGTACGCATGTAGGTTATCACATTATTATTCAGTGACTTCTGCCTCGTAGACGGCCGGGAAACCAATAAACGACGCTGACACATTAAGGGATTTATGCATATCCCAGTTATTACACACTTGAAAGCTGAAACTTGAAAGCAAATACTCCGTGAACATCAATATCGTCACGAGCTGGAGCTGAACGATCGAGTGACCCCATGCATTCTTTTCTGCAGTTTATTAAAAGTCCAGGTCGGACCATCTGATGTTGACCTCACCTTGGCTGGTGTCAAGATTGAAGTTCTTCCAGATATGGGACGAGGCGCCCACCTCGTTGTCGCAGCCGGCGCACTCGTCGACGACCTTGGCGTTCATGCCAAGATTGGTGAAGTCGACGATGCGGATCGACCTGCCGCACCGTGCCCCGCCTGCGTACCACTCCGAGGACAGCGACACCACAAACTCATCGTCGCTGTGGTACTGGCCGTCGCAAGACGCCGGCCCGCCGCCCCCCTCTCCTTCCTGGAAGCCGTTCACTGTCATCACCGCCGGGACGTTCTGTCGAAGCTCGAACTTACCTTCCGTGGGGTGCCTGGAAAAGACGCACGACACCTGCAGGAAAACTAGAACAACGCAGAAAATCACCGCGGCGTTGGTGGTGCTCGCCATGGTAAATGTGGAGGTGCTTGCGTCTAGTTGGCCTGCCCTGTGCGCTTTGCTTTCTCAAGGCTGTTGGTTGGAGCTAGTTTATATACGCTCCTGCTGCAGCCTGCAAACAAAGCGAGGGACGTACGTACTTACGCATGTGCATGCTGGCCTCGTGTGTCTCGTCCAAGAATATGGTCCAAAGACTGCAGACAAATTAGTGCTTCTATCCCGATGTCACCAATTCTTTCGACCGGTAATTAACTTCCATACAGGTACAACTACAACAACCCAATTTCGTATAGTTGCCATAGTACTATATTGGTAAACGGTAAGCCCAAGTTTATCTCATGTTTCGGTTCCACTTTCTTGTTTTGGACTACACCACGCCCTACTGGAATTGCCTTTTTCACCGAGTGTTGTGTGTCGACGCGGTAAACAAAAAGAAACACTCGCTCAAATCGTTTGCGGAGTGTTTTAAACATGGGTTGGCCATATTTTTATTCCTAAATCCTAAAAAGTGGTCGGGTGCTAATCTGTCTTACAAAGCATTCGGGCTTGCGCGCCGTCCGATCCAGATCTCGCGGTCACGCGCGTTTCAAGTGGAAACAGGTGAAACCGTCGATGCGCGCGCCAGGTGTCCCCTGGTCGTGGCTTCGTGGTCGAGACCCGTTGGTGCTCAGTGCGGTTGCGTCTCGCCTCCCCTCTCCTGTTCCTCTCCACTTCCATCCCTCCCATTCGAAACTGCCCCCGAGCGCAGCGGAGCGGATCTCGTTCCAATCCCCCCAACCCATCCCCCAATTCTAGCGCGAGAGCAGCCGGCGGCGTGTCGGCGATTCGGCGGTTGTGTTCCGCCGGAGCGAGGGCGGGACAGCGGGCGCGGCGTGAAGGAAGGCGGTGCAGTGGCGAAGACGCGACCGAGGAGGGACGACGCGCTGCAGGCCGCGTCGGAAGGAGCAGTACCAGAGACGCGGCAGAGGAGGAACGGCGTGCGCGGCCGTTGTTCTGTTGGCACAGAGGGGAAAAATCGCGGCGAATCCCTGGTATGCCCATCGATCTCTTCCGGTCCTCCGCATTTAGGTTGTCTAAATCGATGCGCTCTGCCGCTCCGCCGCGGACAGAGGAGAAACGGCGCGCGTGCAGCCATCGTGCGGTTGTTGCAGAGGTGCCGAATCGGGGCGGGTCGATGCGCTCCTCCACATTTGACTAAGTTGATGAAATCGAGTAGCAGATGGTAGAAATTGATTGGAGCACTCGTTAATTTGGAGATGGACGACGACACGGGTCATTTCGTGTTCCTAGGCTACTGGTGAACTAGGATTCGTAGGTTTCAAAGGCAAGCCTTGGGGCTGTAGATTTCTGGTGTTGTAGATGTTGAGGTTGATCCTGATGGGCGACTTACTTGCCTGAATATGGTTCATGTGTTGCCTACGCAGGTGTTTTGACAGTGTTTTTGATTTAGTGTACGAGAATAATGCTTCTCCCATGTCAATGTTGCCCTTGTTTTGTGAGTGACTTGCCTGATATGGTTGATATGTTGCCTGCGCAGGTGTTTTGACAGTGTGTTTTTGATTTAGTGTAGGACAGTAATGCTTCTCTCATGTCAATGTTGCCCCTGTATTGTGAGTGACTTGCCTGACATGGTTCACGTGTCGCCTATGAAGGTGTTTTGACGGTGTGTTTTGATTTTAGTGCAGGACAGTAATGATTTAGCAATGGAAAATGCACATGTGATTTTTGTGTGTGTGTGTGTGTGTGAGGTAGGAAGTAATCCAGTAGAGGGAGGTTAATAGGGCTATTTCTAGGACAGTTTTAATCATTTCACGAGAATT
>NW_024112764.1:0-15304 GCF_003073215.2 Triticum urartu | reverse complement strand
GAAGGTCTGAGGTAAACTACTCACACTTCATCGGAGAGGCTATGATGATGTAGAAGCCCTCCGTGATGACAGCCCTCTCCGGCGGAGCTCCGGAACAGGCCCCAAGATGGGATCTCATGGATACAGAAAGTTGCAGCGGTGGAATTAGGTTTTTGGCTCCTGTTCTCATCGTTTGGGGGTACATATTTATATATAGGAGGAAGAAGTACGTCAGTGGAGCTCCGAGGGGCCCACGAGGCAGGGGGCGCGCCCTAGGGGGGGCGCCCCCACCCTCGTGACCGCCTCTCTGATGCCTTGGCGTAGGGTCCAAGTCTCCTGGATCACGTTTAGTGAGAAAATCACGTTCCCGAAGGTTCCATTCCGCTTGGACTCCGTTTGATATTCCGTTTCTTCGAAACACTAAAATAGGCAAAAAATAGCAATTCTGGGCTGGGCCTCCGGTCAATAGGTTAGTCCCAAAAATAATATAAAAGTGGAAAATAAAGCCCAATATAGTCCAAAACAGTAGATAATATAGCATGGAGCAATCAAAAATTATAGATACGTTGGAGACGTATCAGGCATCCCCAGGCTTAATTCCTGCTCGTCCTCGAGTAGGTAAATGATAAAAAGAGAATTTTTGATGCGGAGTGCTACTTGGCATAATTTCAATGCAAATATTCTTAATTGTGATATTAATATTCAGATTCGAAAGATTCGAGACAAAAGTTTATATTGACATAAAAATAATAATACTTCAAGCATACTAACAAAGCAATCATGTCTTCTCAAAATAACATGGCCAAAGAAAGTTATCCCTACAAAATCATATAGTCTCGCTATGCTCTATCTTCACCACACAAAGTATTTAGATCATGCACAACCCCGATGACAAGCCAAGCAATTGTTTCATACTCTAACTTTTTCAAAACTTTTTCAATCTTCACGCAATACATGAGCGTGAGCCATGGATATAGCACTATAGGTGGAATAGAATGGTGGTTGTGGAGAAGACAAAAAGGAGAAGATAGTCTCACATCAACTAGGCGTATCAACGGGCTATGGAGATGACCATCAATAGATATCAATGTGAGTGAGTAGGGATTGCCATGCAACGGGTGCACTAGAGCTATAAGTATATGAAAGCTCATCAAAAGAAACTAAGTGGGTGTGCATCCAACTTGCTTGCTCATGAAGACCTAGGGCATTTTGAGGAAGCCCGTCATTGGAATATACAAGCCAATTTCTATAATGTAAAATTCCCACTAGTATATGAAAGTGATAACATCAGAGACTCTCTACTATGAAGATCATGGTGCTACTTTGAAGCACAAGTGTGGTAAAAGGATAGTAACATTTTCCCTTCTCTCTTTTTCTCTCATTTTTTGTTTGGGCCTTTTCTCCTTTTATGGCCTCTTTTTATTTGGGCTTCTTTGGCCTCTTTTTTTTCGTCCATAGTCTCATCCCGACTTATGGGGGAATCATAGTCTCCATCATCCTTTACTCATTGGGACAATTCTCTAATAATGATGATCATCACACTTTTATTTTTCTTACAATTAAACAATTACAACTCGATACTTAGAACAAAATATGACTCTATATGAATGCCTCCGGCGGTGTACCGGGATATGCAATATGACAATGATGGAGTGTGTCATAATAAACAGAACGGTGGAAAGTTGCATGGCAATATATCTCGGAATGGCTATGGAAATGCCATAATAGGTAGGTATGGTGGCTGTTTTGAGGAAGGTATATGGTAGGTGTATGATACCGGCGAAAGGTGCGCGGTATTAGAGAGGCTAGCAAAGCTGGAAGGGTGAAAGTGCGTATAATCCATGGACTCAACATTAGTCATAATGAACTCATATACTTATTGCAAAAATCAAGAAGTTATCAAAGCAAAGTATTACGCGCATGCTCCTAGGGGGATAGATTGGTAGGAAAAGACCATCGCTCGTCCCCGACCGCCACTCATAAGACAATCAATAAATAAATCATGCTCCGACTTCATCACATAACGGTTCACCATACGTGCATGCTACGGGAATCACAAACTTTAACACAAGTATTCTTTGAATTCACAACTACTCGACTAGCATGACTTTAATATTATCACCTCCATATCTCAAAACAATTATAATGCTTCAATCTTTTCTTAGTATTCAACACACTCAAAAGAAAGTTTCACAAATCTTGAATACCAAGCATATTATTATTAAGCAAATTACCATGCTATTAAGAGACTCTCAAAATAATTTAAGTGAAGCATGAGAGATCAATAGTTTCTTTTAAAAAAATCCACCACCGTGCTCTAAAAGATCTAAGTGAAGCACATAGAGCAAAACTACTTAGCTCAAAAACATATAAGTGAAGCACATAGAGCAAAATTATAATGCTCAAAAGATATAAGTGAAGCACATAGAGTATTCTATCAAATTTTAATCCATGTATGGATCTCTGAAAAGGTGTGTACAGCAAGGATGATTGTGGCATACTAAAACACAAAGACACAAATAATACAAGACGCTCCAAGCAAAACACATATCATGTTGGTGAATAAAAATATAGCTCCAAGTAAATTACCGATGGAAGTGGGCGAAAGAGGGGATGCCTTCCGGGGCATCCCCAAGCTTTGACTTTTTGGTGTCCTTGGATTATCTTGGGGGTGCCATGGGCATCCCCAAGCTTAGGCTCTTGCCACTCCTTGTTCCATAATCCATCAAAAGAATTCACCCAAAACTTGAAAACTTCACAACACAAAACTTAAAGTAGATAACTCGTGAGCTCCGTTAGCGAAAGAAAACAAAAGACCACTTCAAGGTACTGTAATGAACTAATTGTTTATTTATATTGGTGTTAAAACTACTGTATTCCAACTTCTCTATGGATTATAAACTATTTTACTAGCCATAGATTCATCAAAATAAGCAAACAACACACGAAAAACAGAATCTTTCAAAAACAGAACAGTTTGTAGTAATCTGTAGCTAGCGCAAGATCTGGAACCCCAAAAATTCTAAAATAAATTGCTGGACGTGAGGAATTTATCTATTAATCATCTGCAAAAATAATTAACTAAATATCACTCTTCATATAAAAATGACAGCAGTTCTCGTGAGCGCTAAAGTTTCTGTTTTTTACAGCAAGTTCAACAAAACTTTCCCCATGTCTTCCCAACGGTTCTACTTGGCACAAACACTAATTAAACACAAAAAACACAACCAAAACCGAGGCTAGATAAATTATTTATTACTAAACAGGAGCAAAAAGCAAGGAATAAAAATAAAATTGGGTTGCCTCCCAACAAGCGCTATCGTTTAACGCCCCTAGCTAGGCATAAAAGCGAGGATAGATCTAGGTATTGCCATCTTTGGTAGGCAATCCACAAGTGGCTCTCATGATAGTTTCATATGGAAATTTTATTTTCTTTCTTGTAAAGTGTTCCATGCCCTTTTTTAATGGAAATTGAAATCTAATATTCCCTTCCTTCATATCAATAATCGCACCAACCGTTCTAAGGAAAGGTCTAGCAAGAATAATAGGGCAAGAAGGATTGCAATCTATATCAAGAACAATGAAATCTACGGGCACATAATTCCTATTTGCAACAATAAGAACATCATTAATCCTTCCCATAGGTTTCTTAATAGTTGAATCCGCTAGATGCAAGTTTAGAGAGCAATCATCAAAATTACGGAAATCTAGCAAATCACACAAAGTCTTGGGAATAGTAGAGACACTCGCACCCAAATCACACAAATCATAAAACTCATGATCTTTAATTTTAATTTTAATAGTTGGGTCCCACTTATCATAGAGTTTTCTAGGGATAGAAACTTTCAACTCAAGTTTTTCTTCATAAGATTGCATCAAGGCATCAACAATATGTTCGGTGAAGGCTTTCTTTTGACTATAAGCATGTGGAGAATTTAGCACGGATTGCAACAAGGAAATACAATAAATTAAAGAGCAACTTTAATAATTAAATTCCTTGAAATCCAATATAGTGGGTTTAGCAACATCTAGATTTTTATTTCTTTCAATCCCACTTTCATGAATTTCATCATAAAGATCTAAATACTCCGAATTTTTAGAACGCCTTATGGGTAAAGGAAGATCATATTCAGTTTAATCAAGATTCATATTACAAAACAAAGATTTAATAGGAGGCACATCAATAACTTTTAGATGTTCATCTTGATTTTCATAGGAATTGGAAGAACGCGCTTTAATAAAGGCATCTTTGGAAGCACGCATCCTAGCGGTTCTTTCCTTGCACTCATCAATGGAAATTCTCATGGCTTTGAGAGACTCATTGATATCATGTTTAGGAGGAATAGATCTAAGCTTTAAAGAATCAATCTCAAGATAAATTCTATCAACGTTCCTAGCCAAATCATCAACTTTAAGCAATTTCTCTTCAAGCAAAGCATTAAAATTCTTCTGTGAATTCATAAACTCTTTAACACTATTCTCAAATTCAGATGGCATCTTATTATAATTTCCATAAGAGTTGTTGTAGGAATTCCCATAATTATTAGAAGGATTACTAGGATATGGCCTAGGATTAAAATTCCCTCTATAAGCGTTGTTACCAAAATTATTCCTACCAACAAAATTCACATCCATAGATTCATTGTTATTCTTAATCAAAGTAGACAAAGGCATATCATTAGGATCAGAAGAAACACTCTTAGTAGCAAATAATTTCATAAGTTCATCCATCTTTCCACTCAAAACATTGATTTCTTCTATCGCATGCACTTTTTTATTAGAAGATCTTTCCATATGCCATTGAGAATAATTAACCATAATATTATCTAGGAGTTTAGTAGCATCTCCTAAAGTGATTTCCATAAAAGTGCCTCCCGCGGCCGAATCTAAAAGATTTCTAGAAGCAAAATTCAATCCGGCATAAAAGTTTTGTATAATCATCCACAAATTCAAACCATGAGTAGGGCAATTACGTATCATTAATTTCATTCTCTCCCAAGCTTGTGCAACATGTTCATGATCAAGTTGCTTAAAATTCATAATATCGTTTCTAAGAGAGATGATCTTAGCGGGAGGGAAAAACTTGGAGATAAAAGCATCTTTGCACTTGTTCCAAGAATCAATACTATTTTTAGGCAAAGACGAAAACCAAGCTTTAGCATGATCTCTAAGCGAAAAAGGAAATAGCTTCAATTTAACGACATCATTATCGACATCTTTTTTCTTTTGCATATCACATGAATCAACGAAGCTATTCAGATGAGTAGCGGCATCTTCACTAGGAAGGCCGGCGAATTGATCTTTCATAACAAGATTCAACAAAGCAGTATTGATTTCACAAGATTCAGTATTAGCAAGAGGAGCAATCGGAGTGCTAAGGAAATCATTATTATTAGTATTGGTTAAGTCACACAATTTGGTAGTATCTTGAGCCATCGCGACAAACAAGCAAACTAGCACACGAGCAGACAAGAGCAAACGGGCAAAGGAGGCAAATAGAGAGGGAGGATATATATATAGAGAGAGAGGGCGAGTAAAACGGCAAGGGTGAAGTGGGGGAGAGGAAAACGAGAGGCAAATGGCAAATAATGTAGTGCGAAAGATAGGGATTGTGATGGGTACTTGGTATGTTGACTTTTGCGTAGACTCCCCGGCAACGGCGCCAGAAATCCTTCTTGCTACCTCTTGAGCTTGCGTTGGATTTACCCGAAGAGGAAGGGACGATGCAGCAGAGTAGCGTAAGTATTTCCCTCAGTTTTTGAGAACCAAGGTATCAATCCAGTAGGAGGCCACGCTCAAGTCCCTCGTACCTGCACAAAACGATAGCTACTCGCAACCAACGCGATTAGGGGTTGTGAATCCCTTCACGGTCACTTACGAGAGTGAGATCTGATAGATATAATATTTTTGGTATAGAGATGCAAAGTGAAAAGTAAAGGCAAAGTAAAAAGAAAAACAAGATTAAAGTGATGGAGATTAATATGATGAGAATAGACCTGGGGGCCATAGGTTTCACTAGTGGCTTCTCTCAAGAGCATAAGTATTCTACGGTGGGTGAACAAATTACTGTTGAGCAATTGACAGAATTGAGCATAGTTATGAGAATATCTAGGCATGATCATGTATATAGGCATTACGTCCGTGACAAGTAGACCGAAACGATTCTGCATCTACTACTATTACTCCACTCATCGACCTCTATCCAACATGCATCTAGAGTATTAAGTTAAAAACAGAGTAACGCCTTAAGAAAGATGACATGATGTAGAGAGATAAATTCATGCAATATGAAATAAACCCCATCTTGTTATCCTCGATGGCAACGATGCAATACGTGCCTTGCTGCCCCTTCTGTCACTGGGAAAGGACACCGCAAGATCGAACCCAAAGCTAAGCACTTCTCCTATGGCAAGAACTACCAATCTAGTTGGCCAAACCAAACGGATAATTCGAAGAGACTTGCAAAGATAACCAATCATACATAAAAGAATTCAGAGAAGATTCAAATATTATTCATAGATAGACTTGATCATAAACCCACAATTCATCGATCTCAACAAACACACCGCAAAAACAAGATTACATCGAATAGATCTCCACGAGAGAGGGGGAGAACTTTGTATTGAGATCCAAAAAGAGAGAAGAAGCCATCTAGCTACTTACTATGGACCCGAAGGTCTGAGGTAAACTACTCACACTTCATCGGAGAGGCTATGATGATGTAGAAGCCCTCCGTGATGACGTCCCTCTCCGGCGGAGCTCCGGAACAGGCCCCAAGATGGGATCTCGTGGATACAGAAAGTTGCGGCGGTGGAATTAGGTTTTTAGCTACTGTTCTGATCGTTTGGGGTTACGTATGTATATATAGGAGGAAGAAGTACGTCAATGGAGCTCCGAGGGGCCCATGAGGCAGGGGGCGCGCCCCCCATCCTCGTGACCTCCTCTCTGATGCCTTGGCGTAGAGTCCAAGTCTCCTGGATCACGTTTAGTGAGAAAATCACGTTCCCGAAGGTTTCATTCCGTTTGGACTCCGTTTGATATTCCGTTTCTTCGAAACACCGAAATAGGCAAAAAACAGCAATTCTGGGCTGGGCCTCCGGTTAATAGGTTAGTCCCAAAAAAATATAAAAGTGGAAAATAAAGCCCAATATAGTCCAAAACAGTAGATAATATAGCATGGAGCAATCAAAAATTATAGATACGTTGGAGACGTATCACGCAACTCAATATCATCCCCGCGTATGGGTATATCAAGAAAGTTAGCTACACTAGTTGCATAAATTCCACCAAACAAATCTCCAGTTAAACCATTAAGATGCAACATATGTGCAACAATAGCCCCCAAGTAGTATTGTTTATCTCCTAATAGAGCACTCTTGAGAACACTAAGATCGGGAACACACATGTGACATGCCTCATCCTTATCATTAATGCATCTACCCACGAATAGAGCAAAATAATGTATGGCAGGAAAATGAATGCTCCCTATGGTAAATTGTGTTATTTCTGTAGGTTCCCCCACAGTGATACTAGCAAGAAATTCTTTAAATTCAGATTCACTAGCACTACCCCACTGCGGGAGTTTACAAGCAGTATTAAAATCTTTTAAGTCCATGGTATAAGATTTATCATAAAGATCGAACATTGTGAGAATTGCGAGATGATGTAAATTTAAACCTTCTCACAAATGAATCAGTTAAATAGAGGTATTGTCGGCACTTATCTGACACGAAGTTCTCAAGATCAGCGTTATGCACATATGTGTCAAATTCTTCCTTGATGCCTGCATTGACCATGAAATCCTCTGACGACCATTCACAAGGCCGCACTTGAGCATCCCTTGGTAGTTCATTGTCCGGCTCGCGTATTGCGGGCCTTGGGCCTTGCTTCCTTGAGGAACCACCTTGGTACATTTTCCTAAACATGTTTCTTCCTCTGAAAAAATTCTGAAATTTTTAGAAACTTAAAATAAAAGTGAACCAAAATCAACAAAATTGATAGCAACTACTCCTACAAGGGTCTAGAGGCTATATCATGCATTAAAACTACTTTTGACCACATAAATTTGGCATGCAAGCTCAAGACCAGGGTCACCTAAACAACAAAAATTTGCAATAAATAAAGCATTAGAACAAAAACTAATTGGACCAATGAAATAGTCACATACCAAAGAACAATCCCCCAAAGCAGTTTTGTGAATGGAGCTTTGAGCAAGGAGATCGAAAATGGCAGCAAGATGAGCTAGAACTCGGGTTTGAGCTGGTGGGTGATTTTTTCTGGAGGAAGATGAAGTGTGTGGGTGCAATAATAAGTGGAGGGGGCCCACGTGGGGTCCACGAGGCAGGGGGAGCGCCCTCCACCCTCGTGGGCACATGGTGGATCCCCCTAATGTGTTCTTAGTGCCAATAATTCTTAAATGTTCTGGAAAAAAATCATATTTCATTTTCAGGGCATTTGGAGAACTTTTATTTTTGGGGTATTTTTTATTGCAAGGATAATTCAAAAAACAGACAGAAAATACTATTTTTACTTTATTTAATATAAATAACAGAATGTAAAAAGAGGGTACAGAAGGTTGTGCTTTCTAACTTCATCCATCTCATGCTCATGAAAAGGAATCAACTAACAAGGTTGATCAAGTCTTGTTAACAAACTCATTCCGAATTGCATGAAACGAGAGAAATTTCGAATAACACTAGGTTACCTCAACTGGGATATGCACATCCCCAAGAATAAGAATATCATATTTCTTCTTGGCAGTAGGAAGAGGAAATTCAAAACCTCCAATAATAATCGTTGAAATTTTTTCAATAGAATTGATATTGTGGACATGAGGTTGTTTCCTTGAAAAGTGTACCGTATACTCATTACCATTAACATGAAAAGTGACATTGCCTTCGTTGCGGTCAATAACAGCCCCTGCAGTATTCAAAAAGAGTCTACAAAGGATAATCGACATACTGTCGTCCTCGGGAATATAAAGAATAACAAAGTCCGTTAAAATAGTAACGTTTGCAACCACAACGGGCACATCCTCACAAATACCGACATGTATAACAGTTGATTTATCAGCCATTTGCAAAGATATTTCAGTAGGTGTCAACTTATTCAAATCAAGTCTACAATATAAAGAGAGAGGCATAACACTAACACCGGCTCCAAGATCACATAAAGCAGTTTTAACATAGTTTTTTAATGGAGCATGGTATAGTTGGTACTCTGGGATCTCCTAGTTTCTTTGGTATTCCACCCTTAAAAGTGTAATTAGCAAGCTAGGTGTAAATTTCAGCTTCTGATATCTTTCTTTTATTAGTAACAATATCCTTCATGTACTTGGCATAAGGATTCATTTTAAGCATATCAGTCAAACGTATACGGAAAAAGATATGTCTAATCATTTCAGCAAAGCGCTCAAAATCCTCATCATCCTTTTTCTTGGATGGTTTAGGATGAAAGGGCATGGGTTTCTGAACCCATGGTTCTCTTTCTTTACCGTTCTTCCGAGCAACAAAGTCTCTCTTATCATAACGTTGATTCTTTGATTGTGGGTTATCAAGATCAACAGCAGATTCAATCTCTACATCATTATCATTACTAGGTTGAGCATCAACATGAACATCATCAGTAATATTATCACTAGGTTCATGTTTATTACCAGATTGTGTTTCAGCATCAGAAATAGAAATATCATTGGGATTCTCAGGTGTGTCAACAACAGGTTCACTAGAAGCATGCAAAGTTCTATCATTTTTCTTCTTCTTCTTCTTAGAACAACTAGGGGCATCAACATTAGTTCTCTGAGAATCTTGCTCAATTATCTTAGGGTGGCCCTCAGGATACAAAGGTTCCTAAGTCATTTTACCCCCTCTAGTCATAACTCTAACATCATTATCATTTTTCTTATTATTTAATTCATTGAGCAAATCATTCTGAGCTTTAAGTACTTGTTCTACTTGAGTGGTAACCATAGAAGCATGTTTACTAATAAGTTTAAGTTCACCTTTAACTCTAGACATATAATCACTCAAGTGTTCAATCATATAAGCATTGCGTTTCAATTGTCTACCAACATAAGCATTGAAGTCTTCTTTCTTAACCATAAAGTCATCAAACTCATCCAAGCATTGGCTAGCAAACTTAGTAGATGGGATTTCACATTTATCAAATCTATAAAGAGTATTTACCTTTACTATCTGTGTCGGGTTATCAAGACCATGTATTTCTTCAATAGGTGGTAAATTCTTAACATCTTCAACTTTAATACCCTTTTCTTTCATAGATTTCTTTGCCTCTTGCATATTTTTGGAACTGAGAAATAGAATACTCCATTTCTTCGGAGTTGGATTAGGAGTTGGTTCAGGAAGTGTTCAATCATTTTCATTACTCAACATATTATTCAATAGCAATTCAGCTTGATCGACAGTTCTTTCCCTGAAAACACAACCAGCACAACTATCCAGGTGGTCTCTCGAAGCATCGGTTAGTCCATTATAAAATATATCAAGTATTTCATTTTTCTTGAGAGGATGATCAGGCAATTATATATTTGCACAAAATTATATATTTCCCTTAAAGCAGCTTGTTTCTTATGAGTGGGGAAATATTTAGCAGAGAAGTAATAAATCATATCCTGGGGACTACGCACACAACCAAGATCAAGAGAATTAAACCATGTTTTAGAATCACCCTTTAATGAGAACGGAAATAACTTAAGGATGAAGTAATAGCGAGTTTTCTCAACATTACTGAACAGAGTGGCTGTATCATTTAATTTAGTAAGATGTGCCACAACAGTTTCAGATTCATAACCATAAAAAGGATCAGAGTCAACCAAAGTAATTAACTCAGGATCGACAGAGAAATCATAATCCTTATCGGAAATAAAGATGGGTGAAGTAGCAAAGCAGGGTCATATTTCATTCTAGCATTCAAAGACTTTTCTTTAAGTTTAACTAATAATTTCTTAAGATCAGATCTATCATTGCAAGCTAAAAAGTCTCAAGCAGTTTCTTCATCCATAACATAATCCTCAGAAACAAGGGGCAATTCATATCTAGGGGAGAATCTTCATCATCACTTTCATCAATATTATAAGTTTCAATAATTTCATTCTCTCTAACCCTAGTAAGTAGTTCATCAAGAAATTCACCTAGTGGCACAGTATTATCAAGCACAGAAGTAGTTTCATCATAAGTATCACGCAAAGCAGAAGTGGCATCATCAATAGCATTCGACATATCAGAATGAATAGTAGGTGTAGGTGTCACAAGTTTACTCAAAACAGAAGGTGAATCAAGTGCTGAGCTAGATGGCAGTTCCTTAGCTCCCCTCGTAGTTGAGGGAAAAATCTTGGTTCTTTTATCTTTCAAGTTCTTCATAGTGATCCGCAGATATAAATCCCAAGTGACTCAAAGAATAGAGCTATGCTCCCCGGCAACGGCGCCAGAAAATAGTCTTGATAACCCACAAGTATAGGGGATTGCAACAGTTTTCGAGGGTAGAGTATTCAACCCAAATTTATTGATTCAACACAAGGGGAGCCAAAGAATATTCTCAAGTATTAGCAGCTGAGTTGTCAATTCAACCACACCTGGAAACTTAATATCTGTAGCAAAGTATTTAGTAGCAAAGTAATATGACAGTAGCTGTAACGGTAACAAAAGCAATAGTTTTGGTTTTATAGTGATTGTAACAGTAGCAACGGAAAAGTAAATAAGCGAAGATCAATATGTGAAAATCTCGTAGGCATTGGATCAGTGATGTACAATTATGTCGGATGTGATTCCTCATGCAATAGTTATAACATAGGGTGACACTGAAATAGCTCCAGTTCATCAATGCAATGTAGGCATCTAGTCCGAATATAGTCATACGTTCTTATGGAAAAGAACTTGCATGAAATTTTTTGTCCTACCCTCCCGTGGCAGCGGGGTCCTATTGGAACTAAGGGATATTAAGCCTCCTTTTAATAGAGTACCGGACCAAAGCATTAACACTTAGTGAATACATGAACTCCTCAAACTACGGTCATCACCGGTAAGTATTCCGATTATTGTCACTTCGGGGTTAACGGATCATAACGCATAATAGGTGACTATAGACTTGCAAGATAGGATCAAGAACTCACATATATTCATGAAAACATAATAGGTTCAGAACTGAAATCATGGCACTCGGGCCCTAGTGACAGGCATTAAGCATAGCAAAGTCATAGCAACATCAATCTCAGAACATAATTGATACTAGGGATCAAACCCTAACAAAACTAACTCGATTACATGATAAATCTTGTCCAACCCATCATCGTCCAGCAAGCTTACGATGGAATTACTCATGCACGGCGGTGAGCATCATGAAATTGATGATGGAGGAAGGTTGATGATGACGATGGCGACGAATTCCCCTCTCCGGAGCCCCGAACGGACTCCAGATCAGCCCTCCTGAGAGAGATTAGGGCTTGGCGGCGGCTCCGTATCGTAAAACGCGATGAATCCTTCTCTCTTATTTTTTCTCCCCGAACACGAATATATAGAGTTGGAGTTGAGGTCGGAGGAGCATCAGGGGGCCCATGAGGCAGGGGGCGCGCCTAGGGGGTAGGCGCGCCCCCCACCCTCGTGGACAGGGTGTGGAACCCCTGGCCCTGATTTTTTCGCCAGTATTTTTTACATATTCCAAAAATATTCTCCGTTGATTTTCAGGTCATTCCAAGAATTTTTATTTCTGCACAAAAATAACACCATGACAATTCTGCTGAAATAAGCGTCAGTCCGGGTTAGTTCCATTCAAATCATGCAAGTTAGAGTCCAAAACAAGGGCACAAGTGTTTGGAAAAGTAGATACGTTGGAGACGTATCAGCGTCGCAGGGAGGTTCGGACATGGTGGAGCAGTTGTCTTCTCCACCACGTCCGGACCCTCGCTCCCCTTCCATCCGAGCGCCGACACGGATTACGCCGTGCGACACCGTTGGGATAGAGGAGGATTCGACGGTCGGCTGGGCCATTACGGAGAGCTTTCCGTCCACACAGATGCCGGTGATGGACGTATGTGACTCGCTGCAGCTCGTTCGTGCGCGGATGAGCACAGACACCGATAGTGCACAAGCTGCCCTCGACATGTTCGACGGAATGACCGAACAAGAGTCGGTGCGTTTTCTTTACTCCTGTCCGATCAGATTTTTACATAGACAACTAGATCATTTCGCACATGATGAATTTGTGCAAACCATAATCATGTAGGAGGTGTTCTTGTCGAACATGATCAATGACAATGAAGATCTGAACGAAATGGAGCACACCGCTGCATTTGAAGTTGGGGGCAACATCCGATCCCAATCTGACCAAGAAGAAGAAGAAAACCAAGACGAGGAAGGCAAGAGGTCCGGCATTCTAAAGTTTCGAGGACATCTTATTGGTCAAATCTTGGTTGGCCACAACTATGGATCCAATATGTGACACGAAGCAAAAGGGGAACATGTATTGGGAGAAGAGGTGGAAGGAGTATCACGAACAAAAGGAGTATGTGGAGCCGCATCCTATCGTGATCACCCGCAATGTGGCCTCTCTCCAACATCGATGGGGGCTCATTCAAGGGGAAGTGAATAAGTACATCGGCTCTACTCACAAGTGACCAAACGCCCTCGAAGTGGGAAGAGAGTGGCAACTCATGTAAGCTCAATTGGTTCATCTTGTCGTTATTTGCATATGCTTCTTGTCTTTATATTCTCGTGCTCATACATATGTTGTTTGCTAGACGGTGGTGACGGCCACTTTGTATCATGAGGTGGAGAAGAAGCCGTTTTCTTTTAGTCATTGTTTGGTCATATTGAATGGCAAGGCGAAATGGAACCAAGTTGTGGCCCATCATGTCCGGCAAGAAGAGGAATGATGGCTCAAGGCTTCAACCAATCAATTGGGTTTAACGATGAAGAGGACGATGTTGTCGTCACGAATGGAAAAGTCACCATGCCAAAGGAAAACTGCCAAGTCATGGGAAATAAGTAGGAGAAGGCACGTGCCGACAAGAAGGAGATCAACGACCGTGGAGAGTATTGGGCGGTGAGGGCGGCTGCGGCACGGATGCAGGTGGAGGAGGCAGCCCATATACAGGCGGAGCAGGCAGCCCCGATGCAGGCGGAGGAAGATGCATTTCGCCTAGAGCAGGAAGCATTCCGCTCGGAGCAGGCGGCCGGTCAATGATCGAAGCCATCCATCACACTCAGACATTGATTTCCATTTAGCATGTCCAGTTTGTTGAACTATGATTTGCTTTGCTTTGTTTCGAACTGTTGAATTCAGACAATTTGTATCATATGATCAATGTATATGGATAGCATGAATTTTAGGATCAGAATCTGAGGTATATGGATGTGCGGCATAACATATAAAAGGCTGGCGGGCGCTGTCCACAGACGCGCTCGGACGATCTCGCGGGCGTATAGGGGTGGATTTGCGGTAGATGCTCTAAGCTCGCTTCTGCGTTTGGGCGGTATGTATTTGTAGCCTCGTGACACAAGTACATCACCATTAATGTCTAGCAGATAGGGTTCTGCAGATCAGGATCTCTTTTATTCTTTCTCAACATGTAACCTGCAGTACAGAAAGGTCAGCTTCAACTCAATACTGCTATGCAAAGCACATGGCCAAGAAAGGGTAAAGCAACAGCACTTAGTATTGATACCTGCAGTCTCCGTACGTAGTGATCTAAACACTTACATTTTTTTGCGGAGGGAGTATTTAGCATTTCAAAAATCTGCAGTCTCAGATTAATATCTTCTAACGGGTAGATCTAGATCTGGACACCGACATAGTAGTGGTACTCCCTCTATAAAGAAATATAAAAGTCTTTAGATCGCTACTTCAGTGAAACGCTCTTATATTTCTTTACGTCGTAGAAGTACTTAGCATTTCAAATACCCGTAGTCTCACATTGATATCTCCTAAGGGGCAGATCTGGATATATAGGAGTCTGTGAGTGTACTGACCTGTCAGACCCTACCACTATCTGATGAGCATCGCATATATGGTGTAGGTGTATGTACTGTTGATATAGCAATTTATGTTATTATAAGGCCAAAGTCAAAAAATATATAAGGCACATACTGAAGAGTAATAAAATGGTCCGGCACAGCAGGGCGCACATAAGAAATATCAACACCAATATGCTTGGTAAGTACATTGTTCACGGGATCACGCACAATACTTCTTGATACAATCTTTCAAACATCAATTAATGTGAGACAGAGGGAGTACATAAATAGAATGTAAATGAGAATTGGATTACATATATATTTACATATAAATAATAAGAAATAAAATATATCTAATA
>NW_024112763.1:0-75417 GCF_003073215.2 Triticum urartu | reverse complement strand
CCTTTGGTGCCCATCATATGATTGCGCGCGTGAATCACACCATAGGGTTAGTTGTATGTTGATAGGACTATGTATTGGAGGGCAAGAGTGACAGAAGCTTCAACCTAGCATAGAAATTGATGCATACGGGATTGAAGGGGGACCAATATATCTTAATGCTATGGTTGGGTTTTACCTTAATGAACATTAGTAGTTGCGGATGCTTGCTAATAGTTCCAATCATAAGTGCATAGAATTCCAAGTCAGGGATGACATGCTAGCAGTGGCCTCTCCCACATAATACTTGCTATCGGTCTAGTAAAGTAGTCAATTGCTTAGGGGCAATTTCGCAACTCCTACCACCACTTTTCCACACTCGCTATATTTACTTTATTGTTTCTTTATCTAAACAGCCCCTACTTTTTTTACGTACTCTTTATTATCTTGCAAACATATCCAACAACACCTACAAAGTACTTCTAGTTTCATACTTGTTCTAGGTAAAGGGAACGTCAAGCGTGCGTAGAGTTGTATCGGTGGTCGATAGAACTTGAGGGGATATTTATTCTACCTTTAGCTCCTCGTTGGGTTCGACACTCTTACTTATCGAAAACTGTTGTGACCCCCTATACTTGTGGGTTATCAAGACCTTTTTCTGGCGCCGCTGCCGGGGAGCAATAGCGTGGGGTGAATATTCTCGTGTGTGCTTGTTTGCTTTATCACTAAGTAATTTTTATTTGCTGTTCTTAGTTGTTTTCTATCTTTAGATATGGGTAGGAAACGCAAAATACCAAAAAAATTAGTTGTACCTACTGAACCAATGGTTGAAGAACCAATCAAAATCTATCACACTGGTGAAGCTTATTACTTGGATCTTCTTCGATCCCTATGTGCTCGTGCTGAAACCCCAATTAGCTTAGTTGAGGGCAAATCCTTAGATGAGCATGCTTGTTATGTGCGACATCGTATATCTGAAAAAGAGAAACTATTATGGGGTCAAATTCAACATTTGCAATGCTATGCTTGGAATTTATGTGAAATATATGATTTTACTTGTTGTTCTGAAAACCCTAAGAAACACCTTCCCTATCAATGCGAGTTTAGTGATAATGGAATCGTATCTTCATATGCTAAGGGTGTTTACAATTACTATGATGTTCAAGAAATTGAAGAATTTGTTGCTTTTAAGGGTGCTTACGAAATTGCTTCTTTGATTGAAAAGTATGATGCTACTCTTTACAAATCTGAAAATTTTGCCATACTTAAATATTGCTATGATAATTATGCTTCTAATGCCTATGTTGAACCATATATTGAGTACTTCTCCGTTGTCCAAGAATAGACTAATATTTTGTAGGAGTCTATGGAAGAAGAAATTAATGAAACTGTGAGCTCATTGGATGAAAAAGATGATGAGGAGAGCGAAGAACAAAAGGAGGAAGAGAGGATTGATCACCCGTGCCCACCTTCTAATGAGAGTAACTCTTCAACTCATACATTGTTTAATTCCCCTTCGTGCTTACCAAAGGATGATTGCTATGATGACTGTTATGATCCCATTGATTCTTTTGAAATATCCCTTTTTGATGATGCTTGCTATGCTTATGGACAAGATGCCAATATGAATTATGCTTATGGAGATGAACTTTCTATAGTTCCTTATGTTAAACATGAAATTGTTGCTATTGCACCCATGCATGATAGTCCTATTATCTTTTTGATTTCTCCCGATTATACTATATCGGAGAAGTTTGCACTTATTAAGGATTATATTGATGGGTTGCCTTTTACCGTTGCACATGATGATTTAGATAAATATAATATGCATGTGCTTGCTGCTCCTACTTGCAATTATTATGAGAGAGGAACTATATCTCCACCTCTCTATGTTTCCAACATGATAAAATTGCAAGAAACTGTTAATACTATGCATTGGCCTTTACTAGGTGTGCATGAATTGTTCTTTTATGACATGCCGATGCATATGAAGAGAGTTAGACTTCGTCATTGCTTGATATATGTTGCTTTGTTCTCACTACTAAATTACAAATCATTGTTAATTAAAAATTGGCTTTGATATACCTTGGGATCCGGGTGGATTCACTACTTGAGCACTATATGCCTAGCTTAATGGCTTTAAAGAAAGCGCTGCCAGGGAGACAACCCGGAAGTTTTAGAGAGTCATTTATTTCTGTTGAGTGCTTTCATATAGTTTAAAAACAACAAAAATAGGGGAACCCAAAACTTTTCAAAAAGGAAAGTGAAAGTGAGAAAGACAAGCACTGTTGAAGTGGGAGAGCTCCTTGAACTTTGTTCATGCTCACGGCAACTTTGTGAATCTTGATTACAGAAACTTTTCAAAAAAAATAATTATCCCCTTGTAACATTCCATTGTATTATAAAAATAATGTGCCAAGATTTGCCTTTAGGATGTTTACATTTGCTTGATGGTTTGTACGGTGCAGGACAGAAACTTTGGCTGTAGTGCGCGATTTTACATTTTTAGATGGAACGTCAAATGGTTCTGATTCTTTTTTAAATGCCTTCATACAATTTTTTTTATTTTTCCTAATTTTGGTAGAATTTTTAAAGTATCGGAAGTATGGTGAATGTTCAGATTATTACAGACTGTTCTGTTTTAGACAGATTCTATTTTTGATGCATAGTTTGCTTGTTTTGATGAAACTATCAATTTATATCAGTGGATTAAGCTATGAAAAAGTTATATTACAGTAGACACAATGAAAAAACAAAATATGAATTGGTTTGCAACAGTAATTAGAGTAGTGATTTGCTTTATTATACTAATGGATCTTACCGAGTTTTCTGTTGAAGTTTTGTGTGGATGAAGTGTCCGATGATTGAGAAGGTCTCGATGTGAGAAGAAGGAAGAGAGGCAAGAGATCAAGCTTGGGGATGCCCGAGGCACACCAAGTAAATATTCAAGGAGACTCAAGCATCTAAGCTTGGGGATGCTGGGGAGGCATCCCCTCTTTCTTCAACAAGTATCGGTATGTTTTCGGATTCGTTTCGTTCATGCGATATGTGCAAGTCTTGGAGCGTCTTTTGAATTTAGGTTTTTATTTTTATTTTTATGCACCATGATGGTATGAGATAGTCCCTGGTTGATTTATAGAATGCTCATTGCACTTCACTTATATTTTTTGAGTATGGCTTTATAGAATGCTTCATGTGCTTCACTTATATCATTTGAAGTTTGGATTGCCTGTTTCTCTTTACATAGACAACCGCCATTTGTAGAATGCTCTTTTGCTTCACTTATATTTTTTAGAGCACGGGCATATATTTTGTAGAAAGAATTAAACTCTCTTGCTTCACTTATATCTATTTAGAGAGATGACAGGAATTAGTCATTCACATGGTTAGTCATAAAATCCTACATAAACTTGTAGACCGCTGAATATGATATGTTTGATTCCTTGCAATAGTTTTGCAATATAAAGGTGGTGATATTAGAGTCGTGCTAGTTGAGTAATTGTGGATTGTAGAAATACTTGTGTTGAAGTTTGTGATTCCCGTAGCATGCACGTATGGTGAACCGTTATGTGATGAAGTCGGAGCATGATTTATTTATTGATTGTCTTCCTTATGAGTGGCGGTCGGGGGCGAGCGATGGTCTTTTCCTATCAATCTATCCCCCTAGGAGCATGCGTGTAGTACTTTGTTTCGATGACTAATAGATTTTTGCAATAAGTATGTGAGTTCTTTATGACTAGTGTTGAGTCCATGGATTATACGTGCTCTCACCCTTCCACCATTGCTAGCCTCTCTAGTACCGCGCAACTTTCGCCGGTACCATAAACCCACCATATAGCTTCCTCAAAACAGCCACCATACCTACCTATCATGGTATTTCCATAGCCATTCCGAGATGTATTGCCATGCAACTTCCATCATCATCATATACATGACTTGAGCATTCATTGTCATATTGCTTTGCGTGATCATAAGATAGCTAGCATGATGTTTTCATGGCTTGTCCGTTTTTCGATGTCATTGCTATGCTAGATCATTGCACATCCCGGTACACCGCCGGAGGCATACATATAGAGTCATATATTTGTTCTAGATATCGAGTTGCAATATCGATTTGTAAGTAAATAAAAGTGTGATGATCATCATTATTAGAGCATTGCCCCAGGGAGGAAAGGATGATGGAGACTATGATTCCCCCACAAGTTGGGATGAGACTCCGGACGAAAAAAGAAGAAGAGAAAGGCCAAAAAAAGAGAAGGCCCAAAAAATAGGAAAAAAAAGAAAACAAAAAATGAGAGAAAAAGAGAGAAGGGGCAGTGCTACTATCCTTTTTCCACACTTGTGCTTCAAAGTAGCACCATGTTCTTCATATAGAGAGTCTCTTGAGTTATCACTTTCATATACTAGTGGGAATTTTCATTATAGAACTTGGCTTGTATATTCCGATGATGGGCTTCCTCAAATGCCCGAGGTCTTCATGAGCAAGCAAGTTGGATGCACACCCACTTAGTTTCAGTTGGAGCTTTCATACACTTATAGCTCTAGTGCATCCGTTGCATGGCAATCCCTACTCACTCACATTGATATCTATTGATGGGCATCTCCATAGCCTGTTGATACGCCTAGTTGATGTGAGACTATCTTCTCCTTTTTGTCTTTTCCACCATCATATTCTATTTCACCTATAGTGCTATGTCCATGGCTCACGCTCATGTATTGCGTGAAAGTTGAAAAGGTTTGAGAACATCAAAAGTATGAAACAATTGCTTGGCTTGTCATCGGGGTTGTGCAGGATTTGAATATTTTGTGTGGTGAAGATGGAGCATAGCCAGACTATATGATTTTGTAGGGATAACTTTCTTTGGCCATGTTATTTTGAAAAGACATGATTGCTTTATTAGTAGGCTTGAAGTATTATTGTTTTTATGTCAAATGATAGACTATTGCTTTGAATCACTCGTTTCTTAATATTCATGCCATGATTAGACAAATGATCAAGATTATGTTAGGTAGCATTCCACATCAAAAATTATCTTTTTTATCATTTACCTACTCGAGGATGAGCAGGAATTAAGCTTGGGGATGCTGATACGTCTCCATCGTATCTATAATTTTTGATTGTTCCATGCCAATATTATTCAACTTTCATATACTTTTTGGCAACTTTTTATATTATTTTTGGGACTAACATATTGATCTAGTGCCCAGTGCCAGTTCCTGTCTGTTGCATGTTTTTGGTTTCGCAGAATATCCATATCAAATGGAGTCCAAACGGGATAAAAATGGACGGAGCCTATTTTTTGAAAATATGGAAAATTCAGAAGGAAAATCAACGCGAACCAGTGCCCGAGGTGGTCACGAGGCAGGGGGGTGCCTCCCCCTAGGGCACGCCCCTACCCTCGTGAGCCCACCGTAAGGCGGTTGACGCTCTTCTTTTGCCGCAAGAAAGCTAATATTCGGAAAAAAATCACGGTGAAGGTTTCAGGCCAATCGGAGTTACGGATCTCCATATATATACGAAACGGTGAAACAGAGCCAGAAGAGAACGCAGAAACAGAGAGAGACAGAGAGACAGATCCAATCTCGGAGGGGCTCTCTCCCCTCCCACGCCATGGAGGCCATAGACCAGAGGGGAAACCCTTCTCCCATCTAGGGAGGAGGTCAAGGAAGAAGAAGAAGGAGGGGGGCTCTCTCCCCCTCGCTTCCGGTGGCACCGGAGTGCCACCGAGGGGCCATCATCATCACCGCGATCTACACCAACACCTCCGCCATCTTCACCAACATCTCCATCACCTCCCCACCCTCTATCTACAGCGGTCCACTCTCCCGCAACCCACTGTACCATCTACTTGAACATGGTGCTTTATGCTTCATATTATTATCCAATGATGTGTTGCCAGCCTATGATGTCTGAGTAGATTTTCGTTGTCCTATCGGTGGTTGATGAATTGCTATGGTTGATTTAATTTGCTTGTGGTTATGTTGCTGTCCTTTGGTGCCCATCATAGGATTTAATAATAAAATCAAGTAAGATTTTATTTTGGATTTATTGCTATTTTATTTGAATTTAGGAAAAAATGCGCGTTTTTCAAAATTGCATTTAGGCCCCAAATAAATGTTCATCTTGTCCGGCTTGATTTTAAAAGTTGGGGAAAATTTATTTCGGGATTTTTGGAGTCCGTTTAGTATTTCTTTTATTTGTTTTTCTGCACATAATTATTTTAAAAAAATGCGCAACCGACTTAGGGCCGGTTTCGGCCAGTTCTCTTTCGGGCCGGCCTTAAAAAGCTCGTGACCCTGAGCCCCAGCGCCGCCAGCCCGAGGCACCCCAAACCCTAGCGCCGCCATCGCCCAACGCCGCCGCCTGGAGCCGCTCCGCCGCTGAGGTTGACCACCGCCGCCACCGCCGGTTTCCTCGAGAAAACCGCCCGGTTTTCCATTCGGTTTTTTTATTAGATTCGGTTCGTTTTTTCCAGTTTAGTTTATTTAGTGAGTGTTCGCTCGTTCGCTCGTTTTAACGAACGCGTTCACCGTTTAGTTGCAGAAAACGAACGTTCGTTCGTTAATCTGTTCATTGTTTTCTTTTTCTCGGATTTTCCGCGATTATTTCTGATCGTGATTTCTGATCCGATTTTCGTTCCAGTATAACTTTTCGCTTGTTTATCGGAATCGGGCGATTCAAGCGCCTGGAGTTTCATCTCAAAACCCTCTTTCTGATTAACCAACTCAAACAAGTTTTTGCTCCTGTAAAATTTGACCTAGATCCAGATTAGTAAACGAAGTTTGTTTCTTTTGCCATTTGACTTTCGTTGCTTTGTTCGATTTGACTCTTTTTGCAAAACGGAGTTCTTAAGTTCAACTTTCTGGTTAGTTCTCTTATTTGAGTTTTACCTGTGCATTAGATGAGTACTTATTGTATGCTTGTTTGTTTGCGATAGAGTACCCGGAGTGCGCCGCTTGCTATTTCGAATCTCTAGGTTTTGCGGATCATCAACAAGGCAAGTAACACTTTGATCATACCTCTTTACTACCCAGTTTTATTGCATTAGATCAATCCTCAAACATTGCATGATTAGGATCTAATTAAATTGTGGGTTTTGGGAAGTAGATGAGGTAGTACCTATTTCCTGTTTTATTATCAAACCTTTGGGAGTTACTTCTACGTTTGCTTATATTGCCATGCTATGCTAGTAGACGTGGATTGGGTGAGTGTATCCATGACAGATGTGAGATTGTTAAATTAATGGTTTATTTAAGGTGGCAACTTAAACACACATCTGGGTGGATGGAGGCACCTAGGTAGTCCAGCGATTGCCTGTTTTCTTTATGGACCGCCACCCAGGCTCAAAGGGATCATGAGATTATTCCTACTAGAAACTTCCGTGTGCAGCCACAAGCTACTATGGGCTCTAGCATTGTTGACTAAGTCGTGCGAACTCTTACAATGGTAGACTAGAAGATGTAGGGGATGTAGATTGGTACTGTCTACCCGATCGTAAGGTGCTAGCGCTTCTGAAAGACTATGTCTCGATCATCCATTTCTCAAACATCATGTAGTGCGAGAATCCCAATGGAGGAGATCGAGTCTTGTGGGGAAAAGTGTGCAAACCTCTACAAAGTGTATAAACTAATCATGGTTAGCCGTGTCCCCAGTTATGGACGTCTTGAGTATCTAGTACTTGGATTATCATGTGAATTTCATCATGTTACTCTAATTAATATTGTTGGGTTTTAAATATGATGCTTAATTCGGATTGAGAGGATGTCTATCTTCTCAATGTTTAACAACTACCATGATAGTTAAATAAAATTTATTCCTTTGTAGCAGGAAAAAATTGGCTTTACGCAAAACTGTAACCATAGAGCTTTCCACCAGCCATATATGCATGTAGTATAGTCTATTTCTTTCATTACTCTCTATGTGTTACTTTGCCAGCATATTCCATGTGCTGACCCGTTTCGGGCTGCAACGTTCATGTTGCAGACTATTCAGACGACGAGTAAGGTGCCTTTAGGTCGTGGTTCTATACTTAGTGATGCCGTTGGAGGTGATGGACTCACTTATCTTCCAAGCCTTCCGCTGTTATCATTATTAGATGGCCTTAAGCCATATTTATTGTAATAAGTTCTCTCTTGAGACATTCAATGTAATAAGTGTGTGATTGCTACTCTGTTATAAATCCTTCAAGTACTGTGCATGTCAGCATTACTGATCCAGGGATGACACTGATGCACAGAGATCAGACTGGTTGAGGTCTGGTCGCTACATCCAATTCAAACGAGCCCTTACAGAATTACTTCTCTTACAGATAGTTGTCAAAGAAAACCTTGCGTGGTTTGTCCCGCTCCTGCTGCGCCGTCGTCCACCCCAGCTCAGCTGCTCCAACGACAGAAGGGTCCAGCACAGCAAGGATCCGGCCTTCAGACTGTCTTTCGCCGCCTCAGATCTTCTTCCCCACCGCTGGCAGCCATGAAAACTACATTACCATCATCAACCAGGCAGATGACCTTGAGGACTACACGGGTCCGCAAGAGAGGTCACACTCTTTCGTGTCTGCTTACGTTATGCATCGCTTAATATTACATGCTACTTTATCATCCTGTTCACCGATTAGACTCTGAGTCAGCTCCAAACTAATGGTCAAACTTGAGTTTTTAAATGGTTGTGGGGTACATATCAGGGCCGCTATCAATAGTATCTATCTACTATCTGGTTAATCTCCGGTGTCTACTATGAGTTTCATGTTGGGTGGGAAACAAACAGTAAAGAAGCCATTATCTGTATTTTTTAACTGAAGCCATTATCTGCCTGCTATTATTGGTTTTGGGTCTATCCACAGGTTGCTACCATCACTCTGGATTTCTGCATGCACTCCTTACATAATGTCACTATGTTTTATTCCTATGCATGACAATTATTGTAAACAATGGAACTGAACATGTAGAGCAAAAGAGACGAGCCTTGCGTGGCAATAAAATTTCATGCAGACGTCGCTCCATGGTAGGCGCAAAGGCAGCCCCCCTCCACGCATTTGGGATTGTAATCGAGAGGAAGATATCTGTTCCGAGGGGGATTCAGAAGGAGAAGACAACTCCTATTTACCCCCTGAGGTCTTCGCTCTAACTTGGCATGCTGATGTTGGTTATATCATGCATATGGTGTCTTGCATTGCTTACTTTATAGATCAAATATGTCATCTACTTAGTTTAGACATCCTTTGTGTGAATGACATCTGTTTATTTTATTCATCGTTTATGTGAATTATGCAACGCCATCTTGTTTAGCCAGGCATCATATATGTGAATTTTGCAATGCCATCCTGCTTAGCCAGTCATCTTATATGTAAATTATATCAGGCCATCCTTTTTTTAATTACATATTACATTTGTCAACAATGTTAGTACATTCAACTGCTCTTCATGTGCATCAGCCATTTGACACGGTGATGGCAAATTCTGGAGTGAAAACAAGGTCTTTAGAGCAGACTATGCTATCTGACGAAGCGCATATCTCGCTGGTTACGGATAGCTCCTCAGAGGAGGATTCAGAGATAGATGACCACTCCTATTCCCCCCCCCCCCGAGGTGTATGCTCTAACTTGGCAGGGTTATGTTGCTCATATCGTGCGTATGGTGTCTCGCATTGCTATGTCATTTGATTAGTTTAGACATGCTTTATGTGAATGCCACCTGTTTAGTGTCTAATTACCATATATGTGAATTATGCATTGCCATCTTGTTGCAAGACATTATATATGTGAATTATACAATGCTATCTTGTTGCAAAGGCATTATATATGTGAATTATGCAATGCCATGTTGTTTAGCCAATCATCATGTATGTGAATTATATCATGCTATCATTTTTTTGTATTATGTGTTCCATTTGTCGACAACGTTTGTATATTCAACTACTCTTCCTGTGCATCAGCCATTTGAAGCGGTGATGGAAGTATCTGGAGTGAAAACAAGGTATTCAGAGCAGACAATGCTACCTGCTGAAGTAGACATCTTGCTGGTTAAAGAGAGATCCTCAGAGGAGGATTCAGAGACTGATGACCAGTCCTATTTCCCCCCTGAGGTCTATGCTCAAACTTGGCAGGGTTATATTACCCATGTCATGCATGTTGTCTTGCATTGCTTAGTTTTTACATCATATATGGATTGCCATCTGCTTACTTGCTTACTATATAAATCATATATTTGAATTATATCATGCCATCATGTTTACATAGTACATACACATCATCTATCTGAATTATGGCATGGCAACCCATTTAATAAAGACATCATATAGTTATATCATCTCATCCTATTTAGTGTTTACAGTCATCACATTTTAAATTATGGCATTCTATCCGTGAATGTATGTGAATTATGGCATGCCAACCTATTTAATAAACACATTATATAGTTATGTCATGTCATCCTGTTTACATAGTCTCATATTTTGAACTATGTCTTTCCATATTTTTTAGTTAGCCATCATAATGTGAAATTGTGTCATGCTATCCTGTTTAGTTAGCCATCATATATGTGAAATTGTGTCATGCTATCCTGTTTGGTTAGACAACATAAATATGAATTATTTCATGCCCTCTTTTATTCCCCACTATCCATTGCAACTATCTATCATACAATGTCTATACTTACAATTACTTTTCTTGTTTATCAGCCATTTGAATTGGAGAGCGTGATGGTAGTATCTAAGGGAGTAACAACACGGTCTTCAGAAAAGATAGTGCTACCAGTTGATGCAGATAGAATCACGGTTGTACTTGTCCAAGGACTAGATCCACCACACATAACCCAGACTCTCGCAGATTGTACCCCTACCCAGTTGGACAGAGAACCAGCTACACCCCTTCTAACCCCAACTGTCGTGGGTTTGTCACGGCAGATGTCCTTGTGAAAGGACTTAGTCGTGGAGCCATCGCAACGGGTTAGCTTAAAGGGGTTAAACCGGACAAGGGGACACGGGGAGTTTATACTAGTTCGGCCCCTTCGATGAAGGTAAAAGCCTATGTCTAGTTGTCATTGGTATTGCTAGGGTTCGATGACCAGGGAGCGAATCCGCTTTGACTGTCCCTCGAGTTGTTGTTGCCCGTCCTCAAACCGTGGCCGGGTCGTCCCTTTATATACACAGGTCGATGCCCGCCGGTTTACAGAGTCCCGAGGCCGGATCATAGAGGTGTCCGGCTTGGTCTCTATTCCTCTAACTTACAATACAAGTTTACATGATAAAGTCGGTTCACAACTACAGGCTTTAATCCGTCTTTGGGCCTTGGGCCTTCTTAAAGCGCCAGTATCTTGCCATCTTCATGGGCTTCAATCTTCATGGAGCTAATCCGGCCATGCCTAGCTGGTTTACCTCCAGTAACTATATCCCCAACATTAGGCCCCAGATTGATTTGAACTTGTCCATGTCAATCTCCAATACTTAGAAAAATTCTTGCTCTGGCATGTTTGTATAAATCTGGTAAATCGCCGTGACGTCATCCTTTAAATCCGCAACCAATCATTATGATGTCATCTACCCGTTGAAGCCTAAGATGCCTTTCATTAATGATTGTTTCAACCCTCGAGGCGTCATCTTTAATACTTATCCATTTCCAGCTCCTTGATTTCTGCACTTGTCGCTTTATCGCTTCGCCCTATAAATAGGACCACAAGTCCTTCTCCTTTTTCCCCTTCATCTCCTTCGCTTCTTATTCCTCATCGCGACATCTCTGCTCCTGAGCGCCGCCGCCGTCACCGAGCTTCACCTTTGCTTCGACAAAGGCTGTTGCATCAACCTGACCGTTACCAGAGACACGCGGTGACCCTCCGCTGCTTCCTCCTGCACCAGTAAGTTCCTTTCTCCTCACCCCAGATCCACCATTAGGGTCCGGTGTTCTTCATAACCTGAAACTGCTCCTCCCTTAGTAACACCAATGGCCAGTTAGATCTGATTGTTTTTTGCGCCCTCTGTAGCTGAAACTCCTTTCTTCTTGTTAAGGCATCTGCTTGATATCAAACTCATCTGAACTTATTGAACCTTTTGAGCACTTGAGATTAGAACAGAATATATTTTGATTATCCAACGCACGGCAGATCTGAAATTCCCATGCCAAACTGTGAAATCTGTTTTACCTTACTTAGCCTTTTTTGCCTTAGATCTGTATCCTCTTTACCATGTAGGCGGTTTACCCTTGTAAAAACAATCTATCTCATACCATTAGTCCCCTGGTAAACCGGCAAACCCCCTTTACATTCATTGTAACAGTCCGGTTTAACAACACATGTATACCCTTGATATGACCTTTTCATTCATTATTGTATCAGTCTCCGGTTTACGCAATTTCACACATCTGTATATCTTTATTCCATCGCATCTTGCGCACCACCATGAATGATTCGTAAACCGGCATTTCTTTTTCAGCTTTTCGTTTCACAAAGGCCAAACAGCTTGCGCTTGCAACTGGGCTCCTTCCCGGATCACCGAAGAACAGTTGAACGGAATGGTCAGTATCGGCACCTTGCTCAAGAAAATGGAAATTCAGTGGCGAGTTCCAGGAACAGAGAATCCTCCTACCCCAAGGCAGGGTGAGGTAGTGGTCTTTGTCGACCACATAGGCCGTGGTTTCAAACCGCCCGGGTTGAAGTTTTTCCGAGATGTTCTTGCCAGTTTTCAAGTCCATCCTCAAGATATCGGACCCAACTCGGTGTCTAGTCTATGCAACTTCCAAGTTTTCTGTGAAGTGTACTTACAAGAAGAACCAACTGCTGAGCTATTCCGGGACTTTTTTCATCTGAACCGGCGTACAGAATTTGTAAATGGTCCCAACACTGAACTTGGTGGTGTCTCTACTCAAAAGCAGAAAGAAGTTGAATTCCCTCATGCCAAACTGCACAGTCACCCTAAGGAATGGAACCAGACTTGGTTCTACTGCATAGATACCTCTCCTGAAGATGAGAACTCTCTCCCAGGCTACCGTGACCACCGGCTTTCCAACACTCATCCAATGCCGCAACATTTAAGTTCTGCAGAACGGGCCAAATATGCCCCTCAACTCGCCAAGCTCCGGGCCTTTATGGCCAACGGTTTATCAGGCATTGATTTTGTGCATTGCTGGATATCTTGGAGCGTCTTGCCACTAAGCCGCCGCCCCGGTCTAATGTGTGAGTATACCGGTGAATTAGAAGACCCCCAACGCCACATCAACATTCAGATAACCGATTAAGAGGTCACTGAAGGCGTTAAGAAAATTTTGAATGAACCGGAATCAGTCTATCGCCAAACCGGCTTGAACCCCTTCTACACTCAAAATAAACCGTCGGTTGTACGCACTATGCTTCCTTTTTATCTTTGATATCTTTAAATTGTTCAACTTGTAAACTTTCTTCTGTTTGTGTATAAATAGGGTGATGATCCTTTATGGAAGCAAAAATCCGCAGATAAAGCGGCAAAGCCATCCCGTCCCAAAACGGAAGCCGGCAAGCGTACCTCAAAGTGGAAAACAGCTGACCGGATCAACATGGAACTTGATGAAGATGGAGATGATCCGGAAGTTGAGGTAGAACTTGACTCACTTGGCTCCCTTTTCATGCACCTTATTAACAATGATCTTTATCAGGAGGACGTAGAAGGCAGCCATGCTAATGATGTAGAGGTAATTACCCTTTCCTCCGGTTCAGACTCTATGCCAACAAAAAAAACCCGTCAAGTGATCCAGAAAGTAAGCTTTTCTCATCCTCTTGCTTACTTGGATCCAACATTTATTTTGAAGACGCAGCAGCATGAAGCTCGCCGAACAACCTGGCATAGCGGCCAACAAGTCACTTCAGCCGGTTTACCTGATACCCCAGTTCAGAAGTGCCGATCTGAGGTCTCCCCCATTTCTGACAATTCTTATCCCAAGGGAGGTTATTTCAGACAACCTCTTAATCCGTCCGATTCAAATTATCAGGTGACACCTCCCTCATCTTCTGGCGAGTCAACAGCAACCCAACTCCCTCCTCTTAAAACTGTAGCTGGGTAAGCATTCAAACCCTTTCTTCAAATGCGTTGCAAATATTGAATAAGATGCTAAACCTCTTTTAATTTTGTTTGTAGAGCCAAAGCCAGACCCAACAAGAAAGCTCAGGTCAACAATCCGTCAGAAGACCAGGCGGTTTTTGAAGAAGAGCAAATAGGTGAACCGGACCAAACTTGTGAACTGGAGGGTCCTCATCCTGAAGCTACCTCTGATAAACCGCCCATTCAAGACCAGAATATTGATGAACGACCAGAAGCTCATCCTACTGTGCCTGACACTGAACCAGCAGCTCCAAACCGGGCTAGTCCGGTGAGAGGTACTGATACTCCATCATCACCCGCAAAAACTACTGAAGGCCAAGGATATGATGTTATCATTACTAGCATGGGCCACAGCTCTCCTGGCCATCCTGTAATCTGGTCCCAACATAGTGCCAAAGAAGAGCGTGCTGCCAGGGAAAAGGGTAAATGGAGCACTGACTTATCAAGCTATGCTCATCTCAGTGTTGAAGAACTTCACTCCGAGTTTTTAAACCGTCTGCACTCAAACCGTGACTATGAAGCCGGTTTGGTGAACCTGATGAAGGAACGCTATGAGCTATTTTCATCTCCCTTTATTTCTTGATTCCAAAGTTGAAACACTAGCCCAAGTAGCCCCCAAGGGCCGTTTTATGATGTTAATCTTAAACCGGGACTTAGTAATACTTTAATCCTCTCCTGCTGACCCTCAAAATGTCAGGTCCTTAGTGAAAACAAAACCGATATTTTACCAATGTAATTATGTAGCTTTCCTCAGTGTAGCCCCCAAGGGCCGGTTTAGCTTTGCGAGGTAATCCGGGTCTTGAATTCATGCATCCGTTTTGAACAAATGTACATTAGCCCCCAAGTGTCAAGGATAATGCTTGCATTGTTCTGGAGACTTATAAAAGATGTATTGATAATAGAGCAAAGGCATTAGCCCCCAAGTACGAAATGCATAACTTGTTATACGCTTAGTACTTAGAAAATACATATCCTGTTGTTGACATATCTTCGCTGTTACAGACCGAGCTAAGCAATAGAGATGCCCGAACCGCTGATTTGCAAGAGAACGTGAAGTCCCAACAAGTAGAGGCCGCGAAAGCCAAGGAGGAGCTAACGAAAGTCCTGACAGCTATGGAAAAGCTAAAGGAGTCTTTTAACAAGGAACGTGCTGATTGGGAAACCGAAAAGGCTGGTTTAACCAAAAGAGCTGAGGATGCCAAAGCAGCCCTGAAGCCAATTGTAGATGAACTAACTGGTTTGAAGTGGCAAATCAATGCCATGACGTCCGCTGTATTTGGTAAGTATCTCCTTATGCTGTTTGTCCAATTCATGAGATCTTATTGTTTACCAGTCTGGCTGACATTAAACCATGACAGGCACTCGCATTACTCATCTGGGCGCTGATATGCGGATGAAGCTTAAAGCGGCGTACACCTTAATAGAACAGCTTTACTCTAGATCCTAGTGTGCGATATGCACTGCAACCTACAATAAAACGGCACCAACACTGATAAAAGAAACCCTTGAGAAGCTGGCCATGCTACCGGCCTAGATTACTGAACTGAAGAAAGCAGCCGCAAGAGCAGGAGCGCTGACCGCACTAATCCGGGCCAAAGCATGGATTCCGGATCTTGAAGCGGATGACATCATTAAGGATATCCAGGTGTGAAGGAGGACGGTTCAAACTTCGACAATGATGATCTCCGAAGGCTGACAAAGGAGATGCGGCCCATAGCCAGCAAACTGGCAGAAGACACAGACTTATCTCATTTCCAGCCGCCTTACGACACTGAAGGGAAGAGACAGCCTGCCGAAATCCATGAAGTCGAAGAACTTGTGCCTCCAATCCGTAAGCATACTAACGCTCCTGACATTAACCCCTCCAGCCTTATCCACGAAGAAGTCATGTTTCAAGCTTTAACCGGAATCGATTGGTCAACGGTTGATTTCCAGCGTCTGGGGAGGGATGAAGAAGAAGTGATTGCACCAAATGATCCTCAACCGTCAAGCCATCCAGACGAAGCATCTTAAACCGGTAACCGGTTTACCAGCTATTGTATGCCATTGTTTAGAAACAATTACTCAATTGGAGCCATTTTGAATCTTCTTGTAATAGGATAGCAAAAAACCCTTTATCTGTCATGCCATCGAGCATGTTTTGTGGTGCCTTGACATTGTGAAAACTTGTTTCACTTTTTTGGGATCTATTTATGCATAGCCCATGAAAATTTGTGTTCCTGGATACAAAAACTTGAAAGTGTCCTAGTGGTTTACCACTGGACGGGTCATGATGCCCAAAAATAGACAATACTTGGATGGATAATCAAAGTTTGTATAAAAAATAACATCTGCAACATACCTCGTTGGCTGACCAACTGCTTGTATGGTAAAGGTGTAAACACCAATCCAGAGCATTGATAACTCCGTCCTTAATTTGCCAGATTATGATAATAAACCGTATCGGGATATAATAAACGCCGGATTTTCCTTATAACACGGGCGACTTGTTAGTCAAAACCAGACCGGGTTAATGAACGCTGGATTATAACTGATCATGTACTGACAACTTGTAGTTGAAAGCCAAGACGGGTCAAGGACGTTGGTTTATCAGAAGATATTATGAACCTCAACAAAGGCGAAAAAACTTGGCAAATAGAACTCAAAAAGAACATGTGAGGCTTTTTACGAGCTGCCAGGCTCCAAATCGAGGCTTTTCATGGGCTGCCAGGCCACTGAGTTAAACCATTTTACAAAGCCTTTTTTAGATGGACCTCAATCTTTAACCAATCACCGATATAACTGTGACAAGTTCAAGGTCCATGGGATTGACTTGTCAAACGTTCGATGGGTCATACCAGGTTTACCTGGACGGAGTGACTTACTTAAAAAGGCAGGATAACCCGGGGTTTTAGGTGAATACACCCAGCTTCCAAGCCTGGCTTGATAGCCTATTACAAGGGTTCAAACTCATTGTTCTTTGAGAAGCAAAGAGCCCCCAGGTAATATGTGAGCTGTGCTCGGTGGTTACCTATGTTTGAACTATGCTTAATGCAACATACTCTCTTTAGCTCCACATAATTTCCTTTTTCGCTTAACGCCAATCAAGAGGTGTAGCTATGGTGTGATAACAACCAAGCCCCCTAGTGATATCCCTTTGTGGTGTTAAACCAATCAAGAGGTGTAGCTATGGTGTGACAACAACCAAGCCCCCTAGTGATATCCCTTTGTGGTTTCAAACCGATCAAGAGGTGTAGCTATGGCTCAGATATGACCAAGCCCCCTAGTGATTTTCTTTATATCCGTGTGGCTGCAGAGACCGGTTTAACAAAACTCCACTTTGTCAGTAGAAATTCTTGTAAGCACACACATGATGTAAAAAGAACAGAGACCCCGCTTTATTAGAGGCTCCGGTTTATTATATAATATATACATTGCCATATATATGTACATATGAAGAGCCTGTGGCTCAAGTATAGTAAGGCTGAAGAAGAGCTATATTCCACGACCGCTTGGTCTCCTCCTCCGATTTACGTGAGTCTTTGTGGTCTCGAACATCAATGAGGTAGTATGACCCGTTGTGCAGATTCTTGCTGACCACAAAAGGTCCTTCCCAAGGTGGGGATAATTTGTGCATATCAGTCTGATCCTGGATGAGCTGGAGCACCAGATCGCCATCTTGAAAAGTTCTGGTCTTAACCCGGCGGCTGTGATAACGTCGGAGATCTTGTTGATAAATCGCCGAACGTGCTGCTGCAAGATCACGCTCCTCATCTAATAGGTCCAGTGAGTCCTGACGTGCTGTCTCATTATCAGCTTCAATATAAGCTGCTACACGGGGTGAGTCGTGACGTATGTCACTAGGAAGAACTGCCTCCGCTCCATAAACCATGAAGAAAGGCGTGTAACCCGTAGATCTGTTGGGTGTGGTGTTGATGCTCCATAACACAGAAGGTAACTCCTCAACCCAACAACCCGGTATCCATTTCAAAGGAACCATAAGCCGGGGTTTAATACCTCTAAAAATTTCTTGATTTGCCCTCTCCGCTTGACCATTAGATTGGGGGTGAGCCACCGATGCTATATTAAGCCGGATGTGCTCATGTTGGCAAAATTCCTCCATCTCTCCCTTTGACAGATTAGTACCATTATCAGTTATAATACTGTGTGGAAAGCCAAACCGGAATGTCACCTTTTTGATGAACTGAACCACCGTGGCCACATCACACTTACTGACTGGCTCTGCTTCCACCCATTTGGTGAACTTGTCAACTGCCACTAATAAGTGGGTCTTTTTATCCTTGGATCACTTGAAGGGTCCCACCATATCAAGCCCCCAAGTTGTGAAAGGCCAATTTATTGGAATCATCCTCAACTCCTGAGCCAGAATATGAGCATGGCGTGCGAATTTTTGACAACCGTCACATCTTTTGACTAAATCCTCCGCATCAACAAGAGCTGTTAACCAATAAAAACCATGGCGAAAAGCTTTAGCTACCAAAGATTTTGAACCGGCGTGGTGACCACAATCCTCTTCATGGATTTCTCGCAAAATCTCACAACCCTCTTGAGGAGAGACACAACACTGAATTGCCCCTGAGACGCTGTAACAATGTAACTCTCCGTTGAGTATGGTCATCGACTTAGAATGCCTGATTATCTGTCGGGCCGAGGTTTCATCCTCCGGTAACTCGCCCCGGTTCATGTAAGCCAGGTATGGGATTGTCCAATCCGGTATGACATGCAAAGCTGCCACCAATTGAGCCTCCGGATCAGGAATAGCCAACTCCTCCTCTGTTGGTACCTTGACCGACAGATTATGTAGCACGTCAAGAAAGACATTTGGTGTGACCGGTTTACGCTGAGAACCAAGGCGGCTTAAAGCGTCCGTCGCTTCGTTCTTTCGTTGGTCTATATGGTCCACCTGATAACCCTTGAAGTGACCAGCCACTGTGTCCACCTCTCGTCGATATGCAGCCATGAGTGGGTCTTTAGAATCCCAAGTGCCAGACACCTGTTGAGCCACCAGATCCGAGTCACCAAAGCATTTAACTCGGCTTAAGTGCATCTCCTTTGCCACCCGAAGACCGTGGAGCAAGGCCTCGTATTCAGCTACATTGTTAGTACAAGGGAACATTAAACAGAGGACATAACAAAACTTGTCACCTCATGGGGAAGTTAGTATGACTCCAGCCCCCGAGCCCTCCAACTGTCTGGATCCATCAAAGTGAATAGTCCAATACGTGTTATCTGGCTTTTCCTCTCGTGCATGCAACTCTGTCCAATCATTGATGAAATCCATGAGCGCTTGGGATTTAATGGTTGTGCGAGGCGTGTATTTGAGCCCGTGAGGTCCAAGCTCAATAGCCCACTTAGCAATCTGGCTAGTTGCTTCTCTGTTTTGAATGATATCTCCCAGAGGGGCTGAACTGACCACTGTGATAGGATGACCCTGAAAATAATGTTTGAGCTTCCGGCTTGCCATAAACACTCCATACACCAGCTTCTGCCAATGTGGATACCTCTGCTTTGATTCAATGAGAACCTCACTGATATAATAAACCGGCCATTGAACCGGATACTCCTTTCCAGCTTCCTTGCGCTCCACCACAACAGCCACGCTAACAGCTCAGGCATTAGCAGCCACATACAGCAATAACGGCTCTTTATCGATCGGGGCTGCAAGCACAGGAGGTTTAGCTAACTGCCTCTTTAGATCCTCAAATGCTTTATCAGCCGCCTCACTCCAGACAAAATCATATGTTTTCTTTAGCATCTGATATAGAGGGATAGCCTTCTCCCCAAGACGACTGATAAACCGGCTCAAAGCCGCAATCCGGCCGGCCAAACATTGAACGTCATTGATACACGCCGGTTTAGCCAAAGATGTAATTGCTGAGATTTTTTCCGGATTAGCCTCAATGCCTCTGTTTGACACCAGAAACCCAAGAGTTTGCCTGCCGGGACACCAAATACACACTTTTCCGGATTGAGCATCATCTTGTAAACCCGGAGGTTGTCAAAGGTTTCTCTCAAATCATCTATGAATGTTTCCTCCTTCCTGGACTTTATCACAATATCATCTACATATGCATGAACAATGCGTCCAATCTGCTTATGATGACAATTATGAACACAGCGTTGATAAGTCGCCTGGGCACACTTGAGCCCAAAAGGCATGGAGACATAGCAGAAGGCTCCAAAAGGAGTTATAAAAGCCGTCTTCTCCTGGTCCTTAACTGCCATTTTGATCTGATGATAACCAGAATAAGCGTCCAGAAAACACAAACGATCACAACCCACCGTACCATCAATAATATGATCAATACGAGGGAGGGCAAAGGGATCTGCAGGGCAAGCCTTGTTCAAGTCTGTGTAATCCACACACATACACCAAGTGCCGTTTTTCTTAAGAACCAGCACCGGACTAGCCAACCACTCTGGGTGAAAGACCTCCACGATAAACTCTGCAGCCAACAACCGAGCTACCTCTTCACCAATAGCCTTGCGCCTTTCTTCATTGAAGCGGCGGAGAAACTGTCGGACCAGTTTAAACTTAGGATCAATGTTAAGTATGTGCTCAGCGAGTTTCCTCGGTACACCTGGCATGTCAGAAGGTTTCCATGCAAAGATGTCCCAATTCTCACGGATGAACTCGATGAACGCGCTTTCCTATTTGGGATCCATGTTAGCGCTGATGCTGAACTGCTTGGATGAATCACCAGGAACAAAATCAATCATCTTGGTATCTGTGTCTGATTTAAATTTCAATGCCGGATCGTGTTCCATAGTCGGCTTTTTCAAAGAACTCATATCTGCTGGATCAACTTTGTATTTATAAAACTTCAGCTCCTTCGTGGCACAAACTGACTCAGCATAAGCCGCATCACCTTCCTCACATTCCAAAGCGATCTTCCTGCTCCCGTGTACTGTGATGGTCCCCTTATGACCTGGCATTTTAAGCTGTAGATAAACATAGCACGGCCTCGCCCTGAACTTAGCGTAAGCCGGTCGCCCAAACAAAGCGTGATACGGACTTTTGATTTTTACCACCTCAAAGGTCAATGTTTCTGATCTTGAATCATGATCATCTCCAAAAGCCACCTCTAAGGCTATCTTGCCCACTGGATATGCAGACTTACCAGGCACCACACCATGGAAAACGGTGTTTGACGGTTTAAGATTCTTATCTGTCAACCCCATACGACGAAAGGTATCATAATATAGAATGTTGATACTACTTCCCCCATCCATGAGTACCTTGGTGAACTTATATCCCCCAACTTGAGGGGCCACCACTAAGACCAGATGACCCGGATTGTCAACCCGGGGCGGGTGATCCTCTCTACTCCATAAAATGGGTTGCTCAAACCAGCGCAAATACTGAGGCACCGCTGGTTCAATAGAGTTCATTGCCCTCTTGTGAAGCTTCTGATCACGCTTACACAAGCTAGTGGTGAAGACATGATATTGCCCACTATTTAACTGCTTAGGATTGCTCTGATAACCCGACTGCTGCTGCTGGTTCCCCTGATGGTTGTAACCTCCCTGGTCGCCCTGGTTCCCTTGATTGCTGTGTCCAGTTTGATTGCCCTGAAATCCTGAACCGGAACTGCCGCCTCCGTAACCCGGCCTGTGGAAACCACCTCCTGAACCACCGGGCGGGCCATTATCGTACTGAAACATATTGGAGTTCTTGAAATCTCGCATGATATAACAATCCTTCCAAAGATGCGATGCTGGCCTCTCCTTTGATCCATGCTTTGGACAGGGTTGATTTAACAGCCGCTCCAAATTGGGGCCTGAACCTCCGTCCCTCTGGGGCTGCTTACCCTTATGGTGCTGACCATTCTCCTGAGCATTGGTGTTAGCTACAAAGTCCAAACTGTTGTCGGCCTTGCGCTTACCATTGTTCCCATGGCCTGCCGGATTATGCTGCTGACCCTTGGTGTTGCCGTTCTTTTTCCCTTTCCCCGGTTTGTCCTCCTCCGAGTCAGGGTCTTTGGTATTATCTAAATCAGTGTACTTAACCAAAGCGGCCATAAGAGTTGACATATCATTGCAGTGACGTTTGAGCCTTCCTAACTTCTGTTTGAGCGGCAGAAAATGGCAATTGCCCTCCAACGTTAACACTGCGGTATCTACATTGATACGATCCGATGAATGCAAAATAGTTGAGACCCGCTTTACCCAATGGGTCGTGGACTCCCCATCCTCTTGGACACAAGCGGCCAGATCCACAATTGACATGGGCTGCTTACAAGTATCTTTGAAGTTCTGGATAAACCAGTGCTTCAATTCGGCCCATGATCCGACAGAATTAGTTGGTAATCTCTTCAACCAAGTACGAGTTGTTCCCTCCAACATCATGGTGAAGTATTTAGCACATACTGCTTCATCCACATCTAACATCTCCATTGCCATCTTGTAGCTTTCAACCCATGCCTCTGGTTGCAAATCGGCGGTGTAATTGGGTACCTTACGAGGTCCTTTGATGTCCTTGGGCAGTCTTACATTACGCAAAGAGGGGGTAAGACACGGCACCCCTAAGGAACTGAATACCACACCTGGCTCTACTGAAGCGGTAGGGTGAACCGGAGTAGGTTGACGGGCTCCGTGCAGAGCTGCTAACTCGGCCTCTTGACGTGCGCGACCATGATCCACCACATCATGTGCATTAGCACCTCCCCCTGCCGGGTTGTGCCCTTGCGGCGAGTTACGGCGACGTGCACTGCTTGACACGGACGGGTCATCCTCAACGTGCCTGCTGTAGCTCCGGCTTGGATGGGGGGGGGTGGAATGAATCCTCTCACGACTGTGTGAATATGCCTGCTGCTGGTTTAGAGCTGTTTGAAGGAGATCTCTGGCACGTCGTGCCTTAATTGCAACTAGTGATTCGCCGTCGGTTGGGAGGGTTGCTAACCGTGAAGCAGCGGCCACAATGTTGTCCAATGGGTAGGAGTAATGCCCGGGAGGTGTTGGAACATACTGTGGCACAATGTTGTTCTGACGAGGCGGGTCCGTCGTGCGCGGCTGAACCGGCGCTCCTGTCCCTGGTGCCTCCGTCCGGTTTAATATTGGCTGGTTACTAGTTCCTGCTCCTGGCGTATTGAAGAGATTTATTGGCTCATAACTCAGCGGGAGATGCGATCGGTATCTTCTTCTCATGACTTCTTCTGAAGCATTCTGATCCAGCCTACGTCGGTAGGCCTGAGCTTCCAACTCGGCCCGTTCTGTAGCCATCCTAGCGTTCTCTGCTGCTAGGTCCGTGCTACCTCTTGAGCTTGCGTTGGATTTCCCCGAAGAGTAAAGGATGATGCAACAGAGTAGCGTAAGTATTTCCCTCAGTTTTTGAGAACCAAGGTATCAATCTAGTAGGAGGCCACGCTCAAGTCCCTCGTACCTGCACAAAATGATAGCTACTCGCAACCAACGCGATTAGGGGTTGTCAATCCCTTCACGCTCACTTACGAGAGTGAGATCTGATAGATATAATATTTTTGGTATTTTTGGTATAGAGATGCAAAGTGAAAAGTAAAAGGCAAAGTAAAAAGCAAAGCAAGATTAAAGTGATGGAGATTGATATGATGAGAATAGACTCGGGGGCCATAGGTTTCACTAGTGGCTTCTCTCAAGAGCATAAGTATTCTACAGTGGGTGAACAAATTACTGTTGAGCAATTGACAGAATTGAGCATAATTATGAGAATATCTAGGCATGATCATGTATATAGGCATCACGTCCGTGACAAGTAGACCGAAACGATTCTGCATCTACTACTATTACTCCACTCATCGACCGCTATCCAACATGCATCTAGAGTATTAAGTTAAAAACAGAGTAACGCTTTAAGCAAGATGACATGATGTAGAGAGATAAATTCATGCAATATGAAATAAACCCCATCTTGTTATCCTCGATGGCAACGATGCAACACATGCCTTGCTGCCCCTTCTATCACTGGGAAAGGACACCGCAAGATCGAACCCAAAGCTAAGCACTTCTCCCATGGCAAGAACTACCAATCTAGTCGGCCAAACCAAACAGATAATTCGAAGAGACTTGCAAAGATAACCAATCATACATAAAAGAATTCAGAGAAGATTCAAATATTATTCATAGATAGACTTGATCATAAACCCACAATTCATCGGTCTCAACAAACACACCGCAAAAAGAAGAAGATTACATTGAATAGTTCTCCACAAGAGAGGGGGGGACGTTGTATTGAGATCCAAAAAGAGAGAAGAAGCCATCAAGCTACTAACTATGGACCCGTAGGTCTGAGGTAAACTACTCACACTTCATCGGAGAGGCTATGGTGTTGATGTAGAAGCCCTCTGTGATCGATGCCCCCGCCGGCGGAGCTCCGGAACAGGCCCCAAGATGGGATCTCGTGGATACAGAAAGTTACGGCGGTGGAATTAGGGTTTTGGCTCCATATCTGATCGTTTGGGGGTACGTAGGTATATATAGGAGGAAGAAGTACGTCGGTGGAGCTTCGGTGGGCCCATGAGGGTGGGGGCGCGCCTGGGGGTATTGGGCGCGCCCCCTACCTCGTGCCCACCTCGAAGCTTCCTTGACGTACGGTCCAAGTCTCCTGGGTCATATTCAGGAAGAAAATCACGTTCCAGAAAGGTTTATTCCATTTGGACTCCGTTTGATATTCCGTTTCTTCGAAACACTGAAATAGGCAAAAAACAGCAATTCTGGGCTGGGCCTCCGGTTAATAGGTTAGTCCCAAAAATAATATAAAAGTGGAAAATAAATCCCAATATAGTCCAAAACAGTAGATAATATAGCATGGAGCAATAAAAAATTATAGATACGTTGGAGAGGTATCAGTCCGCTTTAGCCTGAGTTATCTGATCTTTCACCTTTGCGATCTCCGTGTTGTGCTGATCCTGGGCTGCTGCATCCAACTCCGCGGCCATCAATGTTGCCAAAGCGTCGAACAAGTCATACAAAACTTAAGACGGAGGTGGCGCAGAGTTCCCTGCCCCCGCTGGTGTGGCTGTTGCTGAACCCGAGAGCATTGCTGCGGCGGTTGATGAGTGGGGCGCTGATTGTGTACTGGCCATGAAGACTCTGGCCCAGTTTGGCAGATCAGGGGAGTCCGGAATACTGTTTCCCTCAGAACCTCCACTAATCCGGCCATCCTGCAATTGATAGAGTGATTCAGTCTCTCCAGAAGACTCGTCGTCGGAGCAGACAACGGTTTCTTCATCGGATGCCGGTCCGTCCTCATATTCTGCTCCATGGATGACACCTATGAAAACATGCTTTGCCATGGGCTGAACCGGGGAAGGGCTTGCATGCTGAGCCGTCTCGATGATGTCGGTGCAGGTGTCCGGCTCAGGGCCCGGTTCGCCAATCTTGCCGATGAAGACGTGAATCCCACCAAAGGGGACCCGATACCCATATTTGATTGAATCGGCCTCGGGGCCCCATCCTGCATTGTCGATGTAGAGCTCGCTGCGACGACTCTTCGTCATCCGGCCCACAGCGTATCCCTTGAGTCCATCAAAGCTGCCCTTCAAGAACTCGAAACCATCGTGCGATAGCCCCATGGTGGGCGCCAACTGTCGTGGGTTTCTCACGGCAGATGTCCTTGTGAAAGGACTTAGTCGTGGAGCCATGGCAATAGGTTAGCTTAAAGGGGTTAAACCGGACGAGGGGACACGGGGAGTTTATACTAGTTCGGCCCCTTCGATGAAGGTAAAAGCCTGCATCTAGTTGTGATTGGTATTGCTAGGGTTTCAATGACCAGGGAGCGAATCCGCTTTGACTGGCCCTCGAGTTGTTGTTTGCTGTCCTCAAACCGTGCCCGAGTCGTCCCTTTATATACACAGGTCGACGCCCGCCGGTTTATAGAGTCTCGAGGCCGGATCATAGAGGTGTCTGGCTCGGTCTCTATTCCTCTAACTTACAATACAAGTTTACATGATAAAGTCGGTTCACAACTACAGGCTTTAATCCGTCTTTGGGACTTGGGCCTTCTTAAAGCGCCAGTATCTTGCCATCTTCATGGGCTTCAATCTTCATGGAGCTAATCCGGCCATGCCTAGCCGGTTTACCTCCAGTAACTATATCCCCAACACCAACCCCGGCAGATAGTAACCCAGTTCCAGTTGACACAGCACCGTCTCCACCACAGAGCACCCAAACATGAGCAGTTAGTAAGGGAACTGCAGTGCCCAAAGCACGAGGACCACCACTCCGAATCCCAACTCAACACTTAAAGGAGAAGAAGATTTGTTCTCAGGTCAGGTTCTGTAGCTATGGTTCATACTCCTTTGCTCTTGCATTACTGTATTTACTCATACCAACTATTTTCAAATTTGAAGGATGGAATTGAAACTCCAATGGCGCAACAGGTATGTTTTAAACCTATTTCTTTAACTGGTTTGCTGTTGTAACCTGCTCTATGTTGATTTCAGTTTCAATTGAATAAACATTTATGTTCTCATGTCATGCACATTACAAGTGTTGTTATTGCTCTATAGTTACCCACACTTATATTCTGTCTATTCTGCTTTGTCTTGAACAAATATTATTTGAACTGTGTCTCTATCTTGATTTGGCAACAAAAACTAGAATGATATAGACCATAAAGTGACCATGGTACATAGATATATGTTTGTTTCATGTTGTTATCCTATCCACTTTACTACCGAACTCATTTACCAAAATGTGTTTCATATACAACATGGTAAACATGTGATGTGTCTGCTTGTTTCTCTTTTAGAATGCGGACAAAATATTGGAGAACAGTACCGCATTATCCAATGGTAAAGGAAGTAATGCAGATAAGGTTCAAGATAGTGAGACATCCCTGTTGGTCTCCAAGAAAGCTGATAAAAACTATCTTGACGACAGTGAGGGAACCCAAAAGTCCTGTCTTGATGTAGTGTTCGAGTTACTGGCCACTACTGCTGGCACAAGCTCTTCGAACTTGCTGCCTGAATCAGTTTGTCTTCTTGAGTCTCAACTTCAAGTTGAAAGACATCGATCGGATGTGCTGCGACAGGAAGCTGAAGGACTGAGGAAGTCCCTGCAGAATTCAGATGCATATTTTCTGGTGCAACAGCAAGCGCTGGAGGATTTAAGCGCCAAACAAGAGAAAGTTAATAAGCTTGCTAAGCATCTTGTCAGCATTATGGGTACCCAGGATATTGTTTCTTGAGATCTTCTGAAGTGGTTTCAGTTCTGGATTTGTTTTGCTGCGGCATTTATTTGTGCTGGTCGCCAACTTTGACAACCAGTGTATATGATATGTTGCTTTGTTCCCTATATTTGCACTGGTGGCGAACTTTGATGCCCAGTGGATGTAATATGTGTAATAGCCGTGATAGCCTAGCGTTAGTTGCTTGCTTATTTATTTCCTTGTTGTCTTGTTTATTTGTTTGCTTGTAGTCATTGCAGTTCTTTTTCCGCGGTTAGCTAGTGGCTGCAATAACCTATTTTTTAAAACTAGGCCACAATAACCATGGGCTAATATTTACTGTAGTGACACTGGGCCTCCTACTGGTCGTAGAAACAGTGGGCCTTCTACGGGCCGTAGAAATAATGGGCCTTCTACGGGCCGTAGAAACAATGGGCCTTCTGCGGGCCATATCATCAATGGGCCTTATACGGGCAGTATGATCGATTCCAAACATGGGCCAAACAGACCGCATTATGGCCGTAAACGGGCTAGAGTTGGAATCGTCCGTTCATGGGCCGACCATAACGGGCCATCGTTAATAGGCCGTATTTGATGACGCTATGAAAACGGCCCAACATATTAACGGACCACAAACGGGCCGACTGTAACCACGGGCTGAATTTGGCCCACAAGCAGAAAATGACAGTAACGGGCTGTAAGTAAACGAATGCTAGAAATGAGCCCAAGAATAAATGGGCTTTGTTAAGGCCGAAAGATAACATGGGCTGGAAATGGCCCAGCGGAATAACGGGCCGCTAATGGGTATAAAGTGATACACTGTTCATTACGGGACAGTTTCACCATGGGTTAATGGGTGTAAAGTGATACACTGTTCATTACGGGCCAGTTTCACCATGGGCCATTAATAGGCCAAGAGTTACATAGGGCCTCATATGGACCGAAAGACGTCATGGGCCATACATGGGCCAGAAGTGAAAAAAGGCTGGAATCATATTGGGTGGCCCAGATGACGCTACTGGGCCTAATTTGGATAGGGCGTAACGGGCCTTGGGTTAGCGGGCTGTAAATGGGCTATATGCGAACAGGCCGTTAACAAGCTTTACATGGGCTGGCCAGCCACCTTTTGACCAAGTCAAACGGGTCGGCCTTTTCACAGGAATGGGCCTCTGTTGGGCCGTGCCACGTGTCGACGTATCATAGGCGCCTTCTGTCCAATGAGTTGATGACATCTGTCCCAACACTGAGCCGACACGTGTTTCCTCCAGCCAATGATGATTTTACACGTGGAAAATCCCCATTGGTCCAGGCTGTTAACGGGTTATCAGATCCAAAACCCGACCCGATAGCTTAATGGCGTTCCGTTATGGTGGATGCCACGTGTCGGTCACCCTTGACGAAAGCACTTCTGTGACGCGGGATTTATCGTCATGGAAGTGGACACTTCCGTGATGATAATTTTGGTAATGTCATGGAACACTTCTATGACAGCACAGGTATGACTATCTTGATTCTGTCATAAAATCGTCATGGATGTACATGCATGACAGAAAATGCGACCTACTGTGAAAAACACGTATAATCACGAAAGTGTATTTTTTTGTAGTGTTGGCTTGTCATCGGGGTTGTGCTTGATTTAAATATTTTGTGTGGTGAAGATAGAGCATAGCCAGACTATATGATTTTGTAGGGATAGCTTTCTTTAGCCATGTTATTTTGAGAAGACATAAATGCTTTGTTAGTATGCTTGAAGTATTATTATTTTTATGTCAATATGAACTTTTGTCTTGAATCTTTCGGATTTGAATATTCATACCACAATTAAGAAGAATTACATTAAAATTATGCCAAGTAGCACTCCGCATAAAAAATTCTGTTTTTATCATTTACCTACTCGAGGACGAGCAGGAATTAAGCTTGGGGATGCTTGATACGTCTCCAACGTATCTATAATTTTTGATTGGTCCATGCTATATTATCTACTATTTTGGACATTATTGGTCTTTATTACCAACTTTTATATTATTTTTGCGACTAACCTATTAACCAGAGGCCTAGCCTAGAATTCCTGTTTTTTGCCTGTTTTAGGGTTTCGAAGAAAAGGAATATCAAACAGAGTCCAAACGGAATGAAACCTTCGGGAACGTGATTTTCTCAACGAATAAGACTAGAGAGACTTGGACCCTACATCAAGAAAAGAAATAGGAGGCCATGAGGTAGGGGGCGCGCCCACCCCCACTAGGCGCGCCCTCCACCCTCGTGGGCCCCCTGTTGCTCCACCGACGTACTCCTTCCTCCTATATATATCCACTTACCCCCAAACAATCAGATACGGATCCAAAAACCTAATTCCACCACCGTAACTTTCTGTATCCATGAGATCCCATCTTGGGGCCTGTTCCGGAGCTCCACCGGAGGGGGCATCGATCACGGAGGGCTTCTACATCAACACCATAGCCATTCCAAAGAAGTGTGAGTAGTTTACCTCAGACCTACGAGTCCATAGTTAGTAGCTAGATGTCTTCTTCTCTCTTTTTGGATCTCAATACAACGTTCTCCCCCTCTGTTGTGGAGAACTATTCGATGTAATCTTCTTTTTGCGGTGTGTTTGTTGAGACCGATGAATTGTGGGTTTATGATCAAGTCTATCTATGAATAATATTTGAATCTTCTCTGAATTCTTTTATGTATGATTGGTTATCTTTGCAAGTCTCTTCGAATTATCAGTTTGGTTTGGCCTACTAGATTGATCTTTCTTGCAATGGGAGAAGTGCTTAGCTTTGGGTTCAATCTTGCGGTGTCCTTTCCCGGTGACAGTAAGGGCAGCAAAGCACGTATTGTATTGTTGCCATCGAGGATAACAAGATGGGGTTTTCTTCATATTGCATGAGTCTACCCCTCTACATCATGTCATCTTGCTTAAGGCGTTACTCTGTTTTTAACTTAATACTCTAGATGCATGCAGGAAAGCGGTCAATGAGTGGAGTAGTAGTAGTAGATGCAGGCAGGAGTCGGTCTACTTGTCTCGGACATGATGCTTATATACATGATCATACCTAGATATTCTCATAACTATGCTCAATTCTGTCAATTGCTCAACAGTAATTTGTTCACCCACCGTAGAGTACTTATGCTCTCGAGAGAAGCCACTAGTGAAACCTATGGCCCCCGGGTCTATCTTTATCATATTGATCTCCTATTACTTAGTTATTTCCTTAGCTATTTACTTTGCGTTTATTTTACTTTGCATCTTTATCATAAAAATACCAAAAATATTATTTTATCATATCTATCAGATCTCACTCTCATAAGTGGCCTTATAGGGATTGACAACCCCTATTTGCCTTGGTTGCGAGGATTTATTTGTTTTGTGTAGGTGCGAGGGACTCGCGCGTAGCCTCCTACTGGATTGATACCTTGGTTCTCAAAAACTGAGGGAAATACTTACGCTACTTTGCTGCATCATCCCTTCCTCTTCGGGGAAAACCAACGCAGTGCTCAAGAGGTAGCACTCGTAGGCATTGGATCGGTGATGGAGAATTATGCCGGATGCGATCGATCATGTAACAGTCATAACCTAGGGTGACACAGAACTAGCTCCAGTTCATCAATGTAATGTAGGCATGTATTCCGAATATAGTCATACGTGCTTATGGAAAAGAACTTGCATGACATCTTGTCCTACCCTCCCATGGCAGCAGGGTCCTATTGGAAACTAAGGGATATTAAGGCCTCCTTTTAATAGAGTACCGGACCAAAGCATTAACACATAGTGAATACATGAACTCCTCAAACTACGGTCATCACCGGTAAGTATCCCGATTATTGTCACTTCGGGGTTAACGAATCATAACACATAATAGGTGACTATAGACTTGCAAGATAGGATCAAGAACTCCCATATATTGATGAGAACATAATAGGTTCAGATCTAAAATCATGGCACTCGGGCTCTAGTGACAAGCATTAAGCATAGCAATGTCATAGCAACATCAATCTCAAAACATAGTGGATACTAGGGATCAAACCCGAACAAAACTAACTCGATTACATGGTAAATCTCATCCAACCCATCACCGTCCAGAAAGCCTACGATGGAATTACTCACGCACGGCGGTGAGCATCATGAAATTGGTGATGGATGAAGGTTGATAATGACGATGGCGACGGATTCCCCTCTCCGGAGCCCCGAACGGACTCCAGATCAGCCCTCCCGAGAGAGTTTAGGGCTTGGCGGCGGCTCCGTATCATAAAACATGATGAATCCTTCTCTCTGATTTTTTTCTCCCCGAAGGTGAATATATGGAGTCAAGGTGGACGTCGGTGGAGCGTCAAGGGGCCCACAAGGCAGTGGGTGCACCTAGGGGGGGTAGGGCGCGCCCCCCACCCTCGTGGACAGGGTGTGGGCCCCCTGACATGGATCTTTTCTTCTAGTATTTTTTATATATTCCAAAATAATTATTCGTTGATTTTCAGGTCATTCCAAGAACTTTTATTTCTGCACAAAAATAACACCATGGCAATTCTGCTGAAAACAACGTCAGTCCGGGTTAGTTCCATTCAAATCATGCAAGTTAGAGTCCAAAACAAGGGCAAAAGTGTTTGGAAAAGTAGATACGACGGAGACGTATCAACTCCCCCTATCTTAAACCTTTGCTTGTCCTCAAGCCATTCAGTTGATAAACTGAAAGTGATAAAGAAAAACTTTTACAAACTCTGTTTGCTCTTGTTGTTGTAAATATGTAAAGCCAACATTCATGTTTTCAGCAAAGATTATGAACTAACCATATTCACAATAACACTTAGGTCTCATGTTACTCATATCAATGGCATAATCAACTAGCGAGCAATAATAATAAATCTCGGAACTACACTTTCTCAAAATAATCATAATATGATATAACAAGATGGTATCTCGCTAGCCCTTTCTGAGACCACAAAACATAAATGCAGAGCACCTTTAAAGATCAAGGACTGACTAGACATTATAATTCATGGTAAAAGAGATCCAGTCAAGTCATTCTCAATGTAAACTGACAGGAATGGATGCAAATGACAACGGTGCTCTCCAACTGGTGCTTTTTATAAGAGGGTGATGACTCAACATAAAAGTAAATAGACAGGCCCTTCGCAGAGGGAAGCAGGGATTTGTAGAGGTGCCATAGCTCGATTTTGAAATAGAGATGAATAATATTTTGAGCGATATACTTTCATTGTCAACATAACAACTGAGAGATCTCGATATCTTCCATGCTACACACATTATAGGCGATTTCCAAACAGAATGGTAAAGTTTATACTCCCGATCCACCAACAAGCATCAATCCATGGCTTGCTCGAAACAACGAGTGCCTCCAACTAACAAGAGTCCCGGGGGAGTTTTGTTTGCAGTTATTTTGATTTGATTTGCATATAGCATGGGACTGGGCATCCCGGTGACCAGCCATTTTCTCATGAGTGAGGAGCGGAGTCCACTCCTCTTGAGAATAACCCGCCTAGCATGGAAGATACAAGCCCTGGTTGATACATGAGCTATTCGAGCATACAAAACAGAATGTTTATTTGAAGGTTTAGAGTTTGGCACATACAAGTTTACTTGGAACAGCAGGTAGATACCGTATATAGGTTGGTATGGTGGACTCATATGGAACAACTTTGGGGTTTATGGAGTTGGGTGCACAAGCAGTATTCCCGTTTAGTACAAGTGAAGGCTACAAACTAGAGAGCAACAACAGTCATGAACATGCATTAAAATTAATCAACACCGAATGTAAGCATGAGTAGGATATAATGCACCATGAACATAAATATCATAGAGGCTATGTTGATTTTGTTTCAACTACATGCGTCAACATGTGCCAAGTCAAGCCAGTCGAATAATTCAAAAGAGGATACCACCCTATCATACCACATCACAACCATTTTAATAGCATGTTGGCACACAAGGTAAACCATTATAAGCTCCTAGATAATTAAGCATGGCATAAGCAACTACAATCTCTAATTGCCATTGCAAATATGTTTCTTTCATAATAGGCTAAATCAGGAACAATGAGCTTATCATATTTACAAAAACAAGAGAGGTCGAGCTCATACCAGCTTTTCTCATCTCAATAAGTTCATCATATAATCATCATTATTGCCTTTCACTTGCACGAACGAATAGCATGGATAATAATAATAGTGCACGTGCATTGGACTAAGCTGGAATCTGCAAGCAATCAATTCAAGAGAGAAGACAAGGTAATATGGGCTCTTTGTTAGATCAACAATAATGCATATGAGAGCCACTCAAAATTTTCATTATGGTCTTCTCCTCTCGACCCCCAAAGAACAAGAAAAGAAATAAAACTATTTACACGGGAAAGCTCCCAACAAGCAAAAAGAAGAACAAGAAATCTTTTTGGGTTTTCTTTTAATTATTACTATTACAGGCATGGAAAGTAAACTAACTAAAAGCTACAACTAACTTTTTTTTGTTTTTTTCCAAAGTTTCTCAAACACACAAGAAGAAAGCATAAAAAGGGAAGTAAACTAGCATGTATGATACAATGAAAAAGTATGAGCACCGACACCTAGCATGAGTGTGTGAAACAGGAATGTAATGTCAGTGAGAGATACATACTCCCCCAAGCTTAGGCTTTTGTCCTAAGTTGGTCTATGGCCACGGCTGGCCTGGCGGATATCCAAAGTTGTAGCTGGGGTCGTACTGAGATGCAGCGGCAATTGCCTGATGAGCTGCAGCTTGGAGGCGAGCTATCTCCACCCTCCTCTCGTACTCGGTCGCCTCCTCCCTGGTTATAACATATCTCCCCTTTGCCTGAAAGTCAAAGAAAGTAGGAGTAGGGAGAGTGACGTGATAGGTTCGTCGTCTGTCAAAGATTAGTCGGTACTGGAGGAACTGGTCGTTTCTCTCAACAAACTAATGACGAACCATAGCATCATAATCTAGATAAGAAGGAGGCAACTCAATATCATCTCCACGTATGGGTATCTCAAGAAAGTTAGCTATATGAGTTGCATAAATTCCACCAAAGAAATCTCCATGAATACGATTATTATGCAACCTACGTGCAACAATAGCCCCCAAGTTGTATTGTTTATCTCCTAAAACAGCGCTCCTGAGAACGCTAAGATCAGGTACACACATGTGACATGCTTCATCTTTACCGTTTATGCACCTTCCTATGAAGAGAGCAAAATAATGTATAGCAGGAAAATGAATGCTCCCTATGGTGGCTTGTGTTACATCTCGAGATTCCCCCACTGTAATACTAGCAAGAAAATTTCTAAATTCAGATTTGCGAGGTTCACTAACATTACCCCACCGTGGGAGTTTACAAGCAGTGTTAAAATCTTCTAAGTCCATGGTATAAGATTTATCATAAAGATCAAACAGGACAGTTTGAGAATTGCTTGATGATGAAAATTTAAACCTTCTCACAAATGAATCAGTTAAATAGAGGTATTGACGGCACTTATCTGCCTCGAAGCTCTCAAGATCGTCATTGCGCACATATGCATCAAATTCATCCTTAATTCCTGCTCGGGCCATGAAATTGTCTGATGGCCATTCACAAGGCCGCACTTGAGCTTCTCTTGGTGGTTCCTCGTCTGCATCACGTATTGCAGGTCTGGGTCCTTACTTCCTTGAAGAACTACCTTGGTACATTTTCCTAAACATATTTCTTCCTCTGAAAAATTTCTGAAATGTTTAGTAACTCAAAAATAAAAGTGAACCAAACTCAACAACATTGATAGCAACTACTCCTACAAGTGCCTAGAGGCAATATCATGCATTAAAACTACTTTTGACCATATAGATTTGACATGCAAGCTCAAGAACAGGGTCACCTAAGCAGCAAAAATTTGCAATGAATAAAGCACTAGAACAAAAACTAATTGGACCATTGGAGGAGTCACATACCAAAGAACAATCCCCCAAAGCAGTTTTGTGAATGGAGCTTTGAGATAGGAGATCGAAAATAGAAGCAAGATGAGCAAGAACTCGGGTTTGAGCTGGTTGGTAATTTTTTGGGGAGGAAGAAAGAGTGTGTGGTAGCTGGAATAAGTGGAGAGGAGCCACCATGGGCCCACAAGGCAGGGGGCGCGCCCAGGGGGTGGGCACGCCCTGGACCCTCGTGGTCAGGTGCTTGCTCCCCCTGCTGTGTTCTCAGTGCCAGATATTCTCAAATATTCTAGAAAAAATCATATTTAAATTTCAGGGCTTTTAGAGAACTTTTATTTTTGGGGTACTTTTTTATTGCATGGATAATTCGGAAAACTGAGAGAAAATACTATTTTTGCTTTATTTAATATAAACAACAGAAAGTAAAAAGAGGGTACAGAGAGTTGTGTTTTCTAACTTCATCCATCTCATGCTCATCAAAAGGAATCCACTAACAAGGTTGATCAAGTTTTGTTAACAAACTCATTCCGAATAACATGGAACCGGAGAAATTTCGAATAACACTAGGTTACCTCAACGGGGATATGCATGTCCCCAACAATAAGAGTATCATATTTCTTCTTGACAGTAGGAATAGGAAATTCAAAACCTCCAATAGTAATTGTTGAAAATTTTCCAATAGATTTGATACCGTGGACTTGAGGTTGTTTCCTCGGAAAGTGTACTGTATGCTCATTACCATTAACATGAAAAGTGACATTGCCTTTGGTGCAATCAATAACAGCCCCTGCAGTATTCAAAAAGGGTCTTCCAATAATAATAGACATACTATTGTCCTCGGGAATATCAAGAATAACAAACTCCGTTAAAATAGTAACGTTTGCAACCACAACAGGCACATCCTCACAAATACCGGTAGGTATAGCAGTTGATTTATCGGCCATTTGCAAAGATATTTCAATAGGTGTCAACTTATTCAAATCAAGTCTACGATATAAATAGAGAGGCATAACACTAAAATCGGCTCCAAGATCACATAAAGCAGTTTTAACATAGTTTCTTTTAATGGAGCATGGTATAGTTGGTACTCCTGGATCTCCAAGTTTCTTTGGTATTCCACCCTTCAAAGTATAATTAGCAAGCATGGTGGAATTTTCATCTTCCGGTATCTTTCTCTTATTAGTAACAATATCTTTCATATACTTAGCATAAGGATTCATTTTAAGCATATCAGTCAAACGCATACGCAAAAAGATAGGTCTAATCATTTCAGCAAAGCGCTCAAAATCCTCATCATCCTTTTTCTTGGATGGTTTAGGAGGAAAAGGCATGGGTTTCTGAACCCATGGTTCTCTTTCTTTACCGTGCTTCCTAGCAACAAAGTCTCTCTTATCATAACGTTGATTCTTTGATTGTGGGTTATCAAGATCAACAACAGGTTCAATTTCTACATCATTATCATTGCTAGGTTGAGCATCAACATGAACATCATCATTAACATTATCACTAGGTTCATGTTCATTACCAGATTGTGTTTCAGCATCAGAAATAGAAATATCATTGGGATTCTCATGTGTGTTAACAACAGGTTCACTAGAAGCATGCAAAGTCCTATCATTTTTCTTTTTCTTCCTCTTAGAAGGACTAGGTGCATCTATAGTAGTTCTCTGAGAATCTTGCTCAATTCTCTTAGGGTGGCCCTCAGGATACAAAGGTTCCAGAGTCACTTTACCTCCTCTAGTCATAACTCTAACAGCATTATCATTTTTCTTATTATTTAATTCATTGAGCAAATCATTCTGAGCTTTAAGTACTTGTTCTACTTGAGTGGTAACCATAGAAGCATGTTTACTAATAAGTTTAAGTTCACCTTTAACACTGGCCATATAATCACTCAAGTGTTCAATCATATAAGCATTATGTTTCAATTTTCTACCAACATAAGCATTGAAGTTTTATTGTTTAACAATAAAATTATCAAACTCATCTAAGCATTGGCTAGCAGACTTATTACGAGGAATATCACCCTCATCAAATCTATAGAGAAAATTTACCTTTAATACCTGTGTCCGGTTATCAAGACCATGTATTTCTTCAATAGGTGATGAATTAAGACCATGTATTTCTTCAACAGGAGGTAGATTCTTAACATCTTCAGCTTTAATACCTTTTTCTTTCATAGATTTCTTTGCCTCTTGCATATCTTCAGGACTAAGAAATAGAATACCCCTTTTCTTCGGAGTTGGCTTAGGAGTTGGTTCAGGAAGTGTCCAATTATTTTCATTAGTCAACATATTATTCAATAGCAATTCAGCTTGATCAACAGTTCTTTCCCTGAAAACACAACCAACACAACTATCCAGGTAATAACTGGAAGCAACGGTTAGTCCATTATAAAAGATATCATGTATTTCATTTTTCTTGAGAGGATGATCAGGCAAAGCATTAAGTAGTTGGAGAAGCCTCCCCCAAGCTTGTGGAAGACTCTCTTCTTCAATTTACACAAAATTATATATTTCCCTTAAAGCAGTTGATACGTCTCCAACGTATCTATAATTTTTGATTGCTCCATGCTATATTATCTACTGTTTTGGACATTGTTGGGCTTTATTATCCACTTTTATATTATTTTTGGGACTAACCTATTAACCGGAGGCCCAGCCCAGAATTGCTATTTTTTTTGCCTGTTTTAGGGTTTTGAAGAAAAGGAATATCAAACGGAGTCCAAACGGAATGAAACCTTCGGGAACGTGATTTTCTCAACGAATAAGACCAGAGAGACTTGGACCCTACGTCAAGAAAAGAAACAAGAGGCCACGAGGTAGGGGGCGCGCCCACCCCCACCAGGCGTGCCCTCCACCCTTGTGGGCCCCCTGTTGCTCCACCGACGTACTCCTTCCTCCTATATATATCCACGTACCCCAAACGATCAGATATGGAGCCAAAACCCTAATTCCACCGCCGTAACTTTCTGTATCCACGAGATCCCATCTTGGGGCCTGTTCCGGAGCTCCGCCGGAGGGGGCATCGATCACAGAGGGCTTCTACATCAACACCATAGCCTCTCCGATGAAGTGTGAGTAGTTTACCTCAGACCTACGGGTCCATAGTTAGTAGCTTGATGGCTTCTTCTCTCTTTTTGGATCTCAATACAACGTTCCCCCCTCTCTTGTGGAGAACTATTCAATGTAATCTTCTTTTTGCGGTGTGTTTGTTGAGACCGATGAATTATGGGTTTATGATCAAGTCTATCTATGAATAATATTTGAATCTTCTCTGAATTCTTTTATGTATGATTGGTTATCTTTGCAAGTCTCTTTGAATTATCAGTTTGGTTTGGCCTACTAGATTGATCTTTCTTGCAATGGGATAAGTGCTTAGCTTTGGGTTCAATCTTGCGGTGTCCTTTCCCGGTGATAGTAAGGGCAGCAAGACACAAATTGTATTGTTGCCATCGAGGATAACAAGATGGGGTTTTCTTCATATTGCATGAGTCTATCTCTCTACATCATGTCATCTTGCTTGAGGCGTTACTCTGTTTTTAACTTAATACTCTAGATGCATGCTGGATAGCGGTCGATGAGTGGAGTAATAGTAGTAGATGCAGGCAGGACTCTGTCTACTTGTCTCGGACGTGATGCCTATATGCATGATCATACATAGATATTCTCATAACTATGCTCAATTCTGTCAATTGCTCAACAGTAATTTGTTCACCCACCGTAGAATACTTATGCTCTCGAGAGAAGCCACTAGTGAAACCTATGGCCCCCGGGTCTATCTTTATCATATTGATCTCCTACTACTTAGTTATTTCCTTTGCTATTTACTTTGCATCTTTATCATAAAAATACCAAAAAATTATCTTATCATATCTATCAGATCTCACTCTCGTAAGTGGCCTTATAGGGATTGACAACCCCTATTTGCGTTGGTTGTGAGGATTTATTTGTTTTGTGCAGGTGCGAGGGACTCGCGCGTAGCCTCCTACTGGATTGATACCTTGGTTCTAAAAAACTGAGGGAAATACTTACGCTACTTTCCTGCATCATCCCTTCCTCTTCGGGGAAAACCAACGCAGTGCTCAAGAGGTAGCAAGAAGGATTTCTGGCGCCGTTGCCGGGGAGGTCTACGCAAAAGTCAACATACCAAGTACCCATCACATACCCTTATATCCCGCATTACATTATTTGCCATTTGCCTCTCATTTTCCTCTCCCCCACTTCACCCTTGCCGTTTTATTCGCCCTCTCTCTCTCTATCCTCCCTCTCTTTCTCTATTTGCCTCTTTTTGCCTGCTTGCTTTTTGTTTGCTTGTGTGTTAGTTTGCTTGCTTGTCACAATGGCTCTACCTAAATTTGCTGACCTTCACCTTAAAAGATTAGAAGAGATCGAAAGCAATGTCAGGAGTTTCATGGTCTTGCTATTTGAACATAATAGTTTCTTCAGAAACGAGCTTAAAGAACAGAAAAGTTTTATGAGTTTTATGAATAAAGAGCTTGATGATATGTCTAAAGAATTCGATGGTTTAAAATCCCAAATTGCTCATCTTGAGAAATTAACTGCTAAAATTTCAGATAGGCAGGCTACCTTAGTTAATAAGATGGCCGCTAAACCGGATTGCTATGAAAATAAATATGAAGATCTAAAAGTTATTGATGTGTCCCCTATTAAATCTTTGTTTTGCAATATGAATCTTGATAATGATGGGACTGAATATGATCCACCTTTACCTAGAAGGCATTCCAAGAATTCGGAATTTGTTGATCTTGATGCTAAATTTGATAAAAGTGGGATTGAAGAAATTAAAACACTAGATGTTGCTAAACCCACTATTATGGATTTCAAGGAATTTAACTATGAAAATTACTCTTTGATTGATTGTATTTCCTTGTTACAATCCGTGCTAAATTCTTCTCATCCTTATAGTCAAAATAAAGCGTTTACTAAACATATCGTTGATGCCTTGATCCAATCTTATGAAAAAAACTTGAATTGGAAGTTTCTATCCCTAGAAAACTTTATGATGAGTGGGAACCAACTATTAAAATTAAAATTAAAGATCATGAATGATATGCTTTATGTGATTTGGGTGCTAGTGTTTCCACGACTCCAAAGACTTTGTGTGATTTTTTAGGTTTCCGTGATTTTGATGATTGCTCTCTAAACTTGCACCTTGCGGATTCCACTATTAAGAAACCTATGGGAAGAATTAATGATGTTCTTATCGTTGCAAATAGGAATTATGTGCCCGTAGATTTTATTGCTCTTGACATAGATTGCAATCCTTCATGTCCTATTATTCTTGGTAGACCTTTCCTTAGAACGATTGGTGCAATTATTGATATGAAGAAAGGAAATATTAGATTCCAATTTGCATTGAGGAAAGGCATAGAACACTTTCCTATAAAGAAAATTAAATTACCTTATGAATCTATTATGAGAGCCACTTATGGATTGCCTACCAAAGATGGCAATACCTAGATCTATTCTTGCTTGTTATGCCTAGCTAGGGGCGTTAAACGATAGCGCTTGTTGGGAGGCAACCCAATTTTATTTTTATTCCTTGCTTTTTGCTCCTGTTTAGTAATAAATAATTTATCTAGCCTCTGTTTCGGTTGTGTTTTTTGTGTTTATTTAGTGTTTGTGCCAAGTAGAACCGTTGGAAGGACTTGGGGAAAGTCTTGTTGAACCTGCTGTAAAAAACAGAAACTTTAGCGCTCACGAGAACTACTGCCATTTTTATTTGGAAAGTGCTATTTAGTTAATAATTTGTGAAGATTATTAATAGATAAATTCCTCACGTCCAGAAATTTATTTTAGAATTTTTGGGGTTCCAGATCTTGCGCTAGCTACAGATTACTACAGACTGTTCTGTTTTTGACAGATTCTGTTTTTCGTGTGTTGTTTGCTTATTTTGATGAATCTATGGCTAGTAAAATAGTTTATAAACCATAGAGAATTTGGAATACAGTAGGTATAACACAAATATAAATAAAGAATGAGTTAATTACAGTACCTTGAAGTGGTCTTTTATTTTCTTTCGCTAACGGAGCTCACGAGATTTTCTACTTTAAGTTTTGTGTTGTGAAGTTTTCAAGTTTTGGATAAAGATTTGATGGATTATGGAACAAGGAGTGGCAAGAGCCTAAGCTTGGGGATGCCCATGGAACCCTCAATATAATCTAAGGACACCTAAAATCCAAAGCTTGGGGATGCCCTGGAAGGCATCCCCTCTTTCGTCTACTTCTATCGGTAACTTTACTTGGAGCTATATTTTTATTCGCCACATGATATGTGTTTTGCTTGGAGCGTCTTGTATTATTTGAGTCTTTGCTTGTTAGTTTACCACAATCATCCTTGCTGTACACACCTTTTGAGAGAGCCATACATGATTTAGAATATGTTAGAATACTCTATGTGCTTCGCTTATATCTTTTGAGTTATATAATTTTGCTCTAGTACTTCACTTATATATTTTAGAGCACGGTGGTGGATTTGTTTTATAGAAACTATTGATCTCTCATGCTTCACTTAGATTATTTTGAGAGTCTTTATAGCATGGTAATTTGCTTAAAAACCTAATATGCTTGGTATGCAAGATTAATAATAAAACTTTCTTATGAGTGTGTTGAATACTATGATAAGTTTGATACTTGATAATTGTTTTGAGATATGAAGATGGTGATATTAAAGTCGTGCTAGTTGAGTAGTTGTGAATTTGAGAAATACTTGTGTTGAAGCTTGTGATTCCCGTAGCATGCACGTATGGTGAACCGTTATGTGATGAAGTCGGAGCATGATTTATTTTTTGATTGCCTTCCTTATAAGTGGCGGTCGGGGACGAGCGATGGTCTTTTCCTACCAATCTATCCCCCTAGGAGCATGCGCGTAATACTTTGCTTTGATAACTTGTAGATTTTTGCAATAAGTATATGAGTTCTTTATGACTAATGTTGAGTCCATGGATTATACGCATTCTCACCCTTCCACCTTTGCTAGCCTCTCTAATATCGTGCAACTTTCGCCGGTATCATACAGCCACCATATACCTTCCTCAAAACAGCCACCATACCTACGTATTATGGCATTTACATAGCCATTCTGAGATATATTGCCATGCAACTTTCCACCGTTCTGTTTATTATGACACACTCCATCATTGTCATATTTCTTAGCATGATCATGTAGTTGACATCATATTTGTGGCAAAGCCACCATTCATAATTCTTTCATACATGTCACTCATGTATGTAAGTGCATCTAGTGCCACCCCTAGTTGGTTTTGGAGTATTGACGACAAATCTAGTTGAGGGACTAATGTGTTTGTGAGAATTGCAGGAAAACACAGGTAGAAGTCCCTCATTGATTCGGTTTTACTACCAGAGATGACCCCTAAAAACGCATGAAGACATTGAAGACAAAGGTGGTATATGAAGATATTCACATTGAAGACTATGACAAAAGAAGACACGTTATGAAGCCTATGGAGCTCGAAGACTTAGATCTTTCGTAGTTCTTTTTATTTTGTGTTGAGTCATAGGAACCACCGTACTGTTAAGTGGGGTCCAGGAGAACCAGTCAGAATGACTGAAGTGATGCCTAAATCAAAAACCTATGTCTTCGAGTGAAGACAATGAGAGCGAATCTTGTCCAGAGCCGGACAAGTCAGCTTTGCTTGTAGCCCAAGTAAAGTTGCCATGAGAGTTCGAAATCTGACCGTTGAGACACGTGTCAGTTCCTTAGTGACCCAGGGTCATTTCGGACAAATCAGGTCGGGTTGCCAAGTGGCTATAAATAGCCCACCCCACAACCATAAACGGTTGGCTGCTCAGATTTCAGTGCACGGTTTTTGTCGTTTGAGAGCAACCCACCTCGAAGCCTTTGAGAGAAAAATTTCTACTGAGGAGAAAAGCCCTAACCACCCAGAGCCAGAGTAAATTGGGCATCACTTAAGTCTTTGTGTGTGTGTGATCTGAAGACTTATTACACTTGAGGACTGTGAATCCTCCAGATGGTTAGGCGTCGCGTTCAGAGCATCCAAGAGACATTGTGGATTGCCAGTGAACGAAGTCTGTGAAGGTTTGGGAGTCTACCTTGAAGACTTACCAGAGTGATTGGGCGAGGACTAAGTGACCTTAGCTCAAGGAGAATACGGTGAGGACTTGGTGTCCTGAACTGTGTGTTCAGGACTGGGTGTCCGGGACTGTGTGTCCTAAGGTTTAAATACCTAGCCGCTCCAACCAGACGTACAGTTGTCACAGCAACTGGAACTGGTCCAACATATCATTGTCTTCAACGAGTCACTGGTTTTATCTTCACTTCCTTCTCTTACTGTTACTCATTGTGAAGCCATTGCATGCTTGCTTTATCTTTTTGTCTTCACAACGTGAAAGTATGATCTGTTTGGCTTCATAACTTCTTCCTACCTGATCCTTATTACACTAAAGCTGTTTGTCATTGTGCTTTCACTCTATTGAATACATGACCATGGCTGGCCTAGTGTAATCTAACTTCCGCTGCATAGTAATAGGCATACTCTTCGCTGTTTCTCTTCATAACTCTCATGTTTTGAAGACTTTCATAAAAATCGCCTATTCACCCCCCTCTAGTCGATATAACGCACTTTCAATGTATCATTGCATATCCCGGTTCACCGCCAGAGGCATTCATATAGAGTCATATTTTGTTCTAAGTATCGAGTTGTAATTGTTGAGTTGAAAGAAAAATAAATGTGTGATGATCATCATTATTAGAGCAATGTCCCAGTGAGGAAAGGATGATGGAGACTATGATTCCCCCACAAGTCGGGATGAGACTCCGGCCGAAAAAAAAGAAAGAAAGAAAAGAGGCCATAAAAAAGAGAAAAGGCCCAAATAAAAAAATGAGAGAAAAAGAGAGAAGGGACAATGTTACTGTCCTTTTACCACACTCGTGCTTCAAAGTAGCACCATGATCTTCATAGTAGAGAGTCTCTCATGTTATCACTTTCATATACTAGTGGGAATCTTTCATTATAGAACTTGGCTTGTATATTCCAATGATGGGCTTCCTCAAAAATGCCCTAGGTCTTCATGAGCAAGCAAGTTGGATGCACACCCACTTAGTTTCTTTTTGAGCTTTCATATACTTATAACTCTAGTGCATCCGTTGCATGGCAATCCCTACTCACTCACATTGATATCTATTGATGGGCATCTCCATAGCCCGTTGATACGCCTAGTTGATGTGAGACTATCTTCTCCCTTTTTGTCTTCTCCACAACCACCACTCTATTCCACCTATAGTGCTATATGCATGGCTCACGCTCATGTATTGCATGAAAATTGAAAAAGTTTTGAGAATGTCAAAAGTATGAAACAATTGCTTGGCTTGTCATCGGGGTTGTGCATGATTTAAATATTTTGTGTGGTGAAGATAGAGCATAGCCAGACTATATGATTTTGTAGGGATAACTTTCTTTAGCCATCTTCTTTTGAGAAGACATAATTGCTTTGTTAGTATGCTTGAAGTATTATTATTTTTATGTCAATATAAACTTTTGTCTTGAATCTTTCGGATCTGAATATTCATGCCACAATTAAGAAAATTACATTGAAATTATGCCAAGTAGCACTCCGCGTCAAAAATTTTGTTTTTATCATTTACCTACTCGAGGACGAGAAGGAATTAAGCTAGGGGATGCTTGATACGTCTCCAACGTATCTATAATTTTTGATTGCTCCATGCTATATTATCTACTATTTTGGACATTATTGGGCTTTATTATCCACTTTTATATTTTTTGGGGGACTAACCTATTAACCGGAGGCCCAGCCCAGTATTGTTGTTTTTTGCCTGTTTTAGGGTTTCGAAGAAAAGGAATATCAAATGGAGTCCAAACAGAATGAAACCTTCAGGAATGTGATTTTCTCAATGAATAAGACCAGAGAGACTTGGACCCTACGTCAAGAAAAGAAACAGGAGGCCACGAGGTAGGGGGCGCGCCCACCCCCACCAGGCGCGCCCTCCAGCCTCGTGGGCCCCCTGTTGCTCCACTGACGCACTCCTTCCTCCTATATATATCTACGTACCCCCAAACAATCAGATACGGAGCCAAAACCCTAATTACACTGCCGTAACTTTCTGTATCCACGAGATCCCATCTCGGGGCCTGTTCCGGAGCTCCGCCGGAGGGGGCATCGATCACGGAGGGCTTCTACATCAACACCATAGCCTCTCCGATGAAGTGTGAGTAGTTTACCTCAGACTTACGGGTCCATAGTTAGTAGCTTGATGGCTTATTCTCTCTTTTTGGATCTCAATACAACGTTCTTCCCCTCTCTTGTGGAGAACTATTTGATGTAATCTTCTTTTTGCGGTGTGCTTGTTGAGACCGATGAATTGTGGGTTTATGATCAAGTCTATCTATGAATAATATTTGAATATTCTCTTAATTCTTTTATGTATGATTGGTTATCTTTGCAAATCTCTTTGAATTATCAGTTTGGTTTGGCCTACTAGATTGATCTTTCTTGCAATGGGAGAAGTGCTTAGCTTTGGGTTCAATCTTGTGGTGTCCTTTCCGGTGACAGTAAGGGCAGCAAGGCATGTATTGTATTGTTGCCATCGAGGATAACAAGATGGGGTTTTCTTCATATTGCATGAGTCTATCCCTCAACATCATGTTATCTTGCTTAAGGCGTTACCCTGTTTTTAACTTAATACTCTAGATGCATGCTGGATAGCGGTCGATGAGTGGAGTAATAGTAGTAGATGCAGGCAGGAGTCGGTCTACTTCTCTCGAACGTGATGCCTATATACATGATCATACCTAGATATTATCATAACTATGCTCAATTCTGTCAATTGCTCAACAGTAATTTGTTCACCCACCGTAGAATGCTTATGCTCTCGAGAGAAGCCACTAGTGAAACTTATGGCCCCCAGGTCTATCTTTATCATATTGATCTCCTACTACTTAGTTATTTCCTTTGCTATTTACTTTGCCTTTATTTTACTTTGCATCTTTATCATAAAAATACCAAAAAATTATCTTATCATATCTATCAGATCTCACTCTCGTAAGTGGCCTTATAGGGATTGACAACCCCTATTTGCGTTGGTTGCGAGGATTTATTTGTTTTGTGCAGGTGCGAGGGACTCGCGCGTAGCCTCCTACTGGATTGATACCTTGGTTCTCAAAAACTGAGGGAAATACTTACGCTACTTTGCTGCATCATCCCTTCCTCTTCGGGGAAAACCAACGCAGTGCTCAACAGGTAGCAGTAGCTTGTTTCTTATGAGCGGGGAAATATTTAGCAGAGAAGTAGTACATCATATCCTGGGGACTACGCACACAACCAGGATCAAGAGAATTAAACCATATCTTAGCATCACCCTTTAATGAGAATGGAAATAATTTAAGGATATAATAGTAGTGAGTTTTCTCATCATTAGTGAACAGGGTAGCTATATCATTTAATTTAGTAAAATGTTCCACAACAATTTCAGATTCATAGCCATAGAAAGGCTCAGATTCAACCAAAGTAATTAACTTAGGATCAACAGAGAAATCATAATCCTTATCAGTAATAAATATAGGTGAAGTAGCATAAGCAGGATCATATTTCATTCTAGCATTCGGAGATTTTTCTTTAAGCTTAGCTAATAGTTTCTTAAGATCACTTCTATCATTGCAAGCTAAGAAATCTCTAGTAGTTTCTTCATCCATAACATATCCCTCAGGAACAACAGGCAATTCATATCTAGGGGGAGAATCTTCATCACCACTTTCATCAATATTACCAGTTTCAATAATTTCATTCTCTCTAGCCCTAACAAGTTGTTCATCAAGAAATTCACCAAGTGGCACAGTAGTATCAAGCATAGAAGTAGTTTCATCATAAGTATCATGCAAAGCAGATGTGGCATCATCAATAACATGTGACATATCAGAATTAATAGCAGAAGCAGGTTTAGGTGTCGCAAGCTTACTCAAAACAGAAGGTGAATCAAGTGCAGAGCTACATGGAAGTTCCTTACCTCCCCTCGTAGTTGAGGGGAAAATCTTGGTTCTTTGATCTTTCAAGTTCTTCATAGTGATAAACAGATATAAATCCCAAGTGACTCAAAGAATAGAGCTATGCTCCCCTGCAAAGGCGCCAGAAAATACTCTTGATAACCCACAAGTATAGGGAATTGCAACAGTTTTCGAGGATAGAGTATTCAACCCAAATTTATTGATTCGACACAAGGGGAGCCAAAGAATATTCTCAAGTATTAGCAGCTGAGTTGTCAATTCAACCACACCTGGAAACTTAATATCTGCAGCAAAGTATTTAGTAGCAAAGTAATATGATAGTAGTGGTAACGATAGCAAAAGGTAATGGTAGCAAAAGTAATATTTTTGGGTTTTGTAGTGATTGTAATAGTAGCAGCGGAAAAGTAAATAAGCGGAGAATAATATATGGAAAAGCTCGTAGGCATTGGATCGGTAATGGAGAATTATGCCGGATGTGATCGATCATGTAACAGTCATAACCTAGGGTGACACAGAACTAGCTCCAGTTCATCAATGTAATGTAGGCATGTATTCCGAATATAGTCATACGTGCTTATGGAAAAGAACTTGCATGAGATCTTTTGTCCTACCCTCCCGTGGCAGCGGGGTCCTATTGGAACTAAGGGATATTAAGGCCACCTTTTAATAGAGTACCGGACCAAAGCATTAACACATAGTGAATACATGAACTCCTCAAACTACGGTCATCACCGGTAAGTATCCCGATTATTGTCACTTCGGTGTTAACGGATCATAACACATAATAGGTGACTATAGACTTGCAAGATAGGATCAGGAACTCTCATATATTGATGAAAACATAATAGGTTCAGATCTGAAATCATGGCACTCGAGCCCTAGTGACAAGCATTAAGCATAGCAAAGTCATAGAAACATCAATCTCAGAACATAGTGGATACTAGGGATCAAGCCCTAACAAAACTAACTCGATTACATGATAAATCTCATCCAACCCATCACCGTCCAGCAAGCCTACGATGGAATTACTCACGCACGGCGGTGAGCATCATGAAATTGGTGATGGAGGAAGGTTGATGATGACGATGGCGACAGATTCCCCTCTCCGGAGCCCCGAACGGACTCCGGATCAGCCCTCCCGAGAGAGTTTAGGGCTTGGCGGTGGCTCCGTATCGTAAAACACGATGAATCCTTCTCTCTGATTTTTTTATCCCCTAAAGTGAATATATGGAGTCAAGGTGGACGTCGGTGGAGCATCATGGGGGCCACGAGGCAGGGGGGCGCGCCCAGGGGGTAGGGCGCGCCCCCACCCTCGTGGATAGGGTGTGGGCCCCCCTGACGTGGATCTTTCTTCCAGTATTTTTTATATATTCCAAAATAATTCTCCGTTGATTTTTAGGTCATTCTAAGAACTTTTATTTCTGCACAAAAATAACACCATGGCAATTCTGCTGAAAACAACGTCAGTCCGGGTTAGTTCCATTCAAATCATGCAAGTTAGAGTCCAAAACAAGGGCAAAAGTGTTCGTAAAAGTAGACACGACGGAGACGTATCACAGTGCTCCTTGCCCTCCGGCGGCCCCTCGGTCGCTAATTTGACAGCGTCAAGCTTCGCCCACCAGACCTTGCAATAGGAGAAGGCCAGATGTGCACCCTCGATGCAGACGGGCCGCTTAACGACGTCCAGCTGAGGACAGGCATCCACAGTCGCTTCACGAGGCCGAAGTAACTGCCGGGTATAGCTTCGGGTGGCCACAACCGGATTATTAAATCCTTCATGGCCAGTTCAGCCACCCTATGCAGCTCGACAAGCCGTTTTAGCTGATCGCTGAAGGACACCGGATGTTCTGGCGCAAGATATTGCGACTAGAACAGCTTCTTGCTTTGCATGTTGAGTGTCTTACCCGCCGCGATCTTCCTGGCCTCTCGGATCTCCTGGAGGGCGCCCTGGGCCTCATTCCGGGCTGCCTCCGCACTTTGATGAGCCTTCGCGAGTTCGGTCTCTTGAACCGACGCATCGCGCTCCAAGGCCTCACACTTCTTCACCGCGTCCTCGAGCTCCTGTTGGACCTCGTTGACCCGGGCCTTGAGCTTCTTCCGAGCGGCCTGCTCCTTGACAGCCGTCCCTTCGGCTTCGACCAGGGCCGTTCTCAGGGCCTTGACCTTGGTCATAGCCTCTACACACATCATGGCATTTCGGTCATTACTTACCTTGTTTCCTTTTTTTGAATACATAACAGGTTATTACTTACCTTGTTTTTCCTGGGGCTGCCTCTTCACTTGGCCCTGCTCCTCCTCGGCCTCCGCCAGTTTCTGCTTCAGTCCGGAAACTTCGGCAGTATGAGAGGCTGCGGCCAACAGTGACGCCTGTGTTTACGTTTCAGAAAAAAATTAGTTAGTTTCCTGCAATAGGAGATTGATCCTCTGTCCGGCTTCTTCTCTCTGAACATCGGACAGTGTCTCAGGGGCTACTGTCTATATTGGTATTTTCTCTTTTTTGCGTTGCTTACCCCAAAACCTGTCAGTGCTACGTCTTGAGCTTGCATTGGTTTTCCCCGAAGAGGAAGGGATGATGCAGCAGAGTAGCGTAAGTATTTCCCTCGGTTTTTGACAACCAAGGTATCAATCCAGTAGGAGCCCACGCTCAAGTCCCTCGTGCCTGCACAAAGCGATAGCTACTCGCAACCAACGCGATTAGGGGTTGTCAAGCCCTTCACGGTCACTTACGAGAGTGAGATCTGATAGATAGAATATTTTTGGTATTTTTTATATAAAGATGCAAAGTAAAAAGTAGAGGCAAAGTAAATAGCAAAACAATATAAAAGTGATGGAGATTGATATGATGAGAATAGACCCAGGGGCCATAGGTTTCACTAGTGGCTTCTCTCAAGAGCATAAGTATTCTACGGTGGGTGAACAAATTACTGTTGAGCAATTGATAGAATTGTGCAGAATTATGAGAATATCTAGGCATGATCATGTATATAGTCATCACGTCTGTGACAAGTAGATCGAAACGATTCTGCATCTACTACTATTACTCCACTCATCGACCGCAATCCAGCATGCATCTAGAGTATTAAGTTAAAAACAGAGTAACGCCTTAAGCAAGATGACATGATGTAGAGAGATAAATTCATGCAATATGAAATAAACCCCATCTTGTTATCCTCGATGGCAACAATACAGTCCATGCCTTGCTGCCCCTTCTGTCACTGGGTAAGGACACCGCAAGATCGAACCCAAAGTAAAGCACTTCTCCCATGGCAAGAACTACCAATCTAGTTGGCCAAACCAAACAGATAATTCGAAGAGACTTGCAAAGATAACCAATCATGCATAAAAGAATTCAGAGAAGATTCAAATATTATTCATAGATAGACTTGATCATAAACCCACAATTCATCGGTCTCAACAAACACACCGCAAAAAGAAGATTACATCGAATAGATCTCCACAAGAGAGGGGGAGAACTTTGTATTGATATTCAAAGAGAGAGAAGAAGCCATCTAGCTACTAACTATGGACCCGAAGGTCTGAGGTAAACTACTCACACTTCATCGGAGGGGCTAGGATGATGTAGAAGCCCTCCGTTATGACAGCCCTCTTCCGGCGGAGCTCCGGAACAGGCCTGTCGGTGTACTAAAGTAGGGGTACCCTTAGTAACCCCGAACTTGTGCACGGGCAGGCGCAGCATCCCGCGGCAAGGCTTGCCGGGTGACCGCCAAGACCTCCGTGTTCCTCTGAAGCCATTCAAGAACAAAGTACTCAAGACAAGACCCCGGCAAGAGGAGCTTGCCGGGAAAGAAAGGCAAGACCCCGGCAAGAGGAGCTTGCCGGGAAGGCCATCAGAAGCGTCCCAAGACCCCGGCAAGAGGCGCTTGCCGGGAAGGCCGTCCCAAGGCATTCCAAGGAACTTGCCGCGGCGCACTACGCGCCCCGACAAGGCCCGGTGAGCGACAAGCTCCCGGAAGCGACAAGTCGACGGCCGCGGCAAGGCGCTTGCCGCGGCAAGCCCCCACTCCACGCCCGCGCTCCAGCACATCCACCCACGTGTCGCTCCGGGGCCCCTCCCGAGCGCACGTGGCAGGAGGCTGTGCAGCTAGGGGCGTGCGGTGGGCACGCAGGCTGACAAGACAACCATCGTGGCAAGACGGTGGCGTCCCTAGCGTCCCTTTCAGGTGCTGTCTAGGCGACACAGACGGACATTTAATGCCCTTGTCCCCTGCCGTCAGGGTTAGGTATGATAACACTGTAGCAGCTAGCTGTGCCTACTACTGCCCCTAGCTGTGCCTACCACCACTTTTCCACTTTTGCCCTCCGTTGCCCTATGTCGGTAACCCCTTGAGCATATAAAAGGAGGCCCGGGGCAACGTAGAAGGGGGTTCAGCAATTCCGCACACTCACGCTCGGTCCTGTTCGCCGCCGGTGTGTACTGTAGCACTCCGCACTCCCGAGCTAGAAATCAATACCAATCCACAAAGCAGGAGTAGGGTTTTACGCATCCGTGCAGCCCGAACCTGGGTAAATCGCTCGCGTGCTTCGCCTCGATTTACTCTTCGCACGACCAACCGCCCGCGTGCTTCGCCTCAATCTGCTCTTTGGGCAACCTCCGCCCCCCGCCGAACCGAAAGGGACCCGGTCCGCCGGTCCCATAGGTGCCCGTGGATCAGAAACCCCGGCATCTCTGCGCGCCAGGTAGGGGGCGTCGAAGTTGTGTGAATCAGATCCGGCGTTCTTGCGGGCTAGATATTCATCATCTTGGAACAGATAAGTTCTCAAAGCCTGAGCAACCAGATCTCTAATTTTTGAGTTATCTCCCCTGGACGGCCGCACTTTGTGTGGAAAACCTGTGCGCGGAGGAGCCAACTCGTAGCTGGCTGCGCCCTTGCGTTGTTTCGAGCTCGCTCAACAACATTAGGTGAGCTGCGGCTAGTTTCTACACTAGCCGCGCCCTTGCATTGTTTTGAGCCTGCTCAACAGCGTAAGTTAGCTGCGGCTGGTTGCTTAACTAGCCGCGCCCTTACTTTGCTTCGAGCCCCGCTCAGCAACTTAAGTGAGCTGCAGCTAGCTGCGACGAGGTTTCTTGCCGGTAGCGGCACCGCCAGCAGCCTACTGATGTTCCGCACTCAGCGCTCGCGGCCCTGGTGCCTGCGCCGGCAAGTTCCCTAAAAGCGTGGGGTAAAAACATACAAAGTTGACGCCGAAATGGGAAGGCCCTTACCGGGTGAAACGAGTCACAGGGCCTGGCGCTGTCCGCCTTGGGACCGAAGATAGCATCCCAGTGAGTAATTCCTGGAGCATCGAGCATCTTCGTAAGTTTTAGCCGTAAGGCGCGGTTGTCGGAACCCGTTCCGGCAACCACCTCTTGTACAAAGTCTTGCCGCTGTTGCATGTAATCCTTTGTACGAGGCCGGGCGCAGATCCCGTGCACAAGTAAAGCTCGCGTGCTCCGCACATTTTGTCGATTTTATGCTTTCTATTTTCTGGCATATATGATCTGACATTTGTGCAGCACCAACCCCACGGTAAGCGATAACGAGCCGCAAGGCTCTATATCTTTATTTTCTCTTCTTTCTTTTCTTCCAAGGAAAGAAAGGTTCCCTCGCCCACAAGTTTGCCGGGGGGAAGGGAGAAGAAAAGGGTATGGACCAGGCGTCGTTCAAGAATTTCGTCTTGCCGGGAAGCAAACGACAGAAAAGCTAAGTTGCCAAAGTTTGAGCAGCCAAATTTTTTAAATTTCAAGTTATCTCCCTTGAACGACTGCACTTTGTATGGGAAACCTGTGCGCGGAGGAGCCAACTCGTAGCTGGCTGCGCCCTTGCGTTGTTTCGAGCTCGCTCAACAACATTAGGTGAGCTGCGGCTAGTTGCTACACTAGCCGCGCCCTTGCATTGTTTTGAGCCTGCTCAACAACGTAAGTTAGCTGCGGCTAGTTGCTTAACTAGCCGCGCCCTTACTTTGCTTCGAGCCCCGCTCAGCAACTTAAGTGAGCTGCAGCTAGCTGCGACAAGGTTTCTTGCCGGTAGCGGCACCGCCAGCAGGCTGCTGACGTCCCGCACTCAGCGCTCGCGGCCGGTGCCTGCACCGGCAAGTTCCCTAAAAGCGTAGGGCAAAAACATACAAAGGGAGGAATCAAGTAAAGGGAATAACATTGCAATCTACCCAGAATAAGTTATATTACAAAGATAGCTTGTCGCGGCTCTAACAGATGTTTTCTATACATAGCTAGCAGCGACAAGGAAAGAAGGAAGCCGGCGGCCTAGTCGACGCGGTCGCCCTCGACCCTCTTGATCCGCTCACCTTGTCCACAATGGGTGCGACAAGGGCCTTGAGCTCTTCCTGATCGATATCAGCCGGCAGGGGTCTGAGGACGTTGTGGAGGCGGAGGCCTGGATTGCGGAAGGCCACCTTCATCAACACCTTCTGAAGGGCTCCCGCACAGATCTCGCGCGACTCGTCGGCCAGCTACTTCGGGATCCTGTCCCGAAGCCGCTGGAGCGCCGTCGCCACGCCCTGGAAGAACAGAGTGAGCTTGGCGCTAGGTTGGAGGTTCTCGTCGGAGGAGTACCCGAAGTCCTCCACCCCCAGCTGCGCCAGCTCCTTATCAATGTCCCCGGCGGCGTTCGCGAGGCTCTTCGTCCAGTGCTCCACCGTATCCCTAAAGGCGTTTTGGGTGGTGGCAGCACTCTCCAGCAACGCCTTGTCGGCATCGATCTCCTTCTTCAGGGCCGCCTCCCGCTCCTTGGCGCCGTCCAGCGCCTTGGTCAAAGCGGCCAGCTTCGACTCAGAGCGGCGTTGGAGTCCTTGGCGGCGCTAAGCTCTTCGCCATATGCTTTGCGGTCAGCCTCCAGCTGCACCACCTTCATCTCCAGCACCTTTTTGGCGGCCTCGGCAGCGGCGGCAGCATCCTCCGCTTGCTTGAGGGCTCCGCCAAGCTTCTCCTCGCGCGCGGCAAGCTCCTCCTCGTGAGCGTCGAGGTTGACCTTCCGCTGCGCCTGCTCGCCCTCTTCCGCGGCTAGCTTCACGGCGGCAAGTCGCTGCAGCTCTTCGGCTTTGGCCTTCTCGAGGAGAAAGGCCTTCTTCGCTTCAGCGAGCTGCTCCCGCTCCTCCGCCAGGGATCGGAGAGCTTCCCGGTGGAAACCCCCGAGCTCGTCTGCGCGCTTCTCAATGTCTGCTCCCGCCTTCGCGACAAGCGCCTCGCGGGACTCCAGCTTGGCTTGTCACGTGCGGTAGAGCGACATCAACCTGCGCAGCAGCCGCTCCTCTTCGGGCTCGTTGCTGCTGCTGCTCGGCGTGTCGACCAGCTTCAGACCCGCGGAGGCAAGCACTTCCCCGTCGAAGACCTCGCCCTCGACCGGTGCCCTGGAGCTTGACGCCCAGGGGAGGTTGATGAAGACGCCTTCGCCGGCCTTCAAGTAAGCGCCTGGCTGGGGCTCCTCGGTACTTGGCGCTGTGGCTTCGGCGGATGGGTCGGCGGTCGGCGTAGCGCCTGGCGCTCCTGCGGCCCCAGGGCCTCAGTACGATCGCCAGTTGCTGCGGCACCAGCCTTGGCGGCCTCGGCATCGGCGGCGTCTCCAGCACCGGCAGCTTCGTCGGCGGCGACCTCTATCTCCATCTGCTCCACAGCGGATGGATCTGACGGCCGGCAAAGGGGAGAAGAGTCAAGCAAAATCCAGCAAGAACTCGAGAAGATCAGGAGAAGAAGAACCCAAGGGGAAGTTTTGAAGCAAGAAGATTACCTGCGCTGGGCTCGGCGGCCATGGTCTCTGCCGCTGGGGGGATGCTGGTGTTGTTCCTTGGCGGAGAGCTTCCCCTTGCCGGAGAGCTGCCCCTTGCCGGAGAATCTCTTGCCGGAGAATTTCCCCTTGGCGGCGTAGTTGTAGCAGATGGCATGCCGGGGGCTGTCCCCGGACGCTCCTGGTGGGGCTGCTCTGCTCCTACACAAGTCAACAAGCAGATATCAGCAAAGACAAGTACCCATGCGTGCCTCGCCGCGGAAAGTAATTCACACACTTACGCTGGGGGCTGCCGTGGAGGAAAGTCGCCAGCTCCAGCAAGGTCGTCTCGGACGCGCCACCTGTTGTCGCAGTGGGCTCGTCCTCGATGATGACCGCCGGGGCCCTAGCTCTCTTTGCCGCTCTTTGGGCCAGAGTCCTAAAAAGGAGCAGGTTCAGGGAAAAGCAATTGGGAAACAAGAACAACAGCAAAAACCGAAGAAATGCAAGTGCAGCAAGAGAAGCTTAGTCTTCTTCATCCTCCTCGTCGGAGCTCAGCGCAGAGAAGTCGAAGCCCGGCGCGCTCCCAGAGCGAGGAGGCGAAGGAGAAGCTTCCCTTGGCCGCTTAGCGGGAGCAGTGGTGGTGGTCTGAGAAGACCCCGCCCCGGCTGTTGGTGCAGCACGGGAAGCGGCAGGGACCGAAGCGGTGGTCCGGCTGGACCCCGCTCCAGTTGCCGTCGTAGCATGAGGCACTCCCGCGGCAACGGTGTTTGCCGTGGTCGAGCGCGTCAGGCGGCGTGGCGACTGTTGACCCGCTTGCCGCTCCGCCACATCGCCAACCTTGCGGAGACGCCTTCTGGGCGGCGTTGGGGGCTCTGATTCTGGTGGGCTGTCCGGAGGCAAGGAGGAAGAGGAGTCGATTTGCCGCGAGCTGCCCGTATCTTTGGTAGGCTCGCTCGGCTCAGCATCTTTCCCGGTAAGTCCCTCCTTGCCGGCAGGCTCCCCTTGCTCGCCACAGCTCGCCACTTCTGTCGCGTCTGCTTCCGCGGTGGTGAACCCAAACTAGCCCGCGGCTGCGGCTTCCGCCGCCTCCTCCAGCCTGGTGGCGATGCGCGCCATCTCCGCGTCGGTGGTGTCGCGGGTAAGGCCGTCCTTCTCGTCGGCACGAACTGCCACTTCCACCAAGTCGTCGAAGAACTGCTGCACGACCTCGTCGGCAGGCTCCTGCCAAGTTGGCACAATCCCGTGCGAGTCGCATTCCGGCATCATTGCACGGATGCGGTCGAGCGCGGAGTTGTTGCACAAAGGCACGACGCCCCCCGGCAACCTGAACACCTCGGGATGCTGGGGGTCATATCTGAACAGCTCCTGCAGCATCGCGTGGAGCTCCAGAACTATAAAGTTGTAGTTGAGGCCCGGCCGCAGCCTCATAATGTCTACCGTGTTCTTGAACTCCCAAGTTGGCCTCCCCCGCTCTTGCAGGGGGGCGATACGGCGGCGGAGGAAGTCTGCGCCAACCGCGCCGACAGTGAGCCCGGCATTCCGGAGGCGCAGGATCCTGGTGACGGCGATCTCCAGCCTGTCGTGCTCCGGGGCCAGGTCGCTCCAGTCGTCGCCGCGCGCCACCGAGGTTTGGCGCCGAGCGGTGAAAGGCTGCGGACTCTCCTCGACAATCCAGCACCAATCAGCCCTCCACTCCTCCCACTTGCCGCGGAACTCTCCCTCCAGATAGGTCTCCTTCTTGCCGGTCCTCGAGATCCAGGCGATCCCGCCAGATAGAGGCTCTCCTCTCTCTACTCGAGGAGTGAAGAAATGGCGGAAGAGGGCTACGTTGGGAAGAACTCCGACAAAGTACACGCCTACCTCCGTTTGGAGAAGAGGGCGTGGGCCGTTCCCCTTCATCATGGCTTGACGCATGCTCGCGGGGCTTAGCCCCGAGCGCGCCGCCCACGTCACCAACGACGTCGCGTTTGAAGCGTGCCGTTCCGGGCATGCGCGAAGGAAGCGGAGAGATATACGGCGTGACCCAGGCCGCGCGTGCCCGTGCACTGTTCTGGGCCTGGCCCAACAGCGCTCGGCACCGTGTCTGGCCCAGGCCCGGGGGCTCCTGTCGTGTGTACTAAAGTAGGGGTACCCTTAGCACCCCGAACTTGTGCACGGGCAGTCGCAGCATCTCGCGGCAAGGCTTGCCGGGTGGCCGCCAAGACCTTCCGAGGTTCCTCTGAAGACCATTCAAGAACAAAGTACTCAAGACAAGACCCCGGCAAGAGGAGCTTGCCGGGAAGAAGGCAAGACCCCGGCAAGAGGAGCTTGCCGGGAAGGCCATCAGAAGCGTCCCAAGGCCCCGGCAAGAGGCGCTTGCCGGGAAGGCCGTCCAAGGCATTCCAAGGAACTTGCCGCGGCGCACTACGCGCCCCGACAAGGCCCGGTGAGCGACAAGCTCCCGGAAGCGACAAGTCGACGGCCGCGGCAAGGCGCTTGCCGCGGCAAGCCCCCACTCCACGTCCGCGCTCCAGCACATCCACCCACGTGTCGCTCCGGGGCCCCTCCCGAGCGCACGTGGCAGGAGGCTGTGCAGCTAGGGGCGTGCGGTGGCACGCAGGCGCTGACAGGACAACCATCGTGGCAAGACGGTGGCGTCCCTAGCGGTCCCTTTCGGTGTTGTCTAGGCGACACAGACGGACATTTAATGCCCTTGTCCCCTGCTGTCAGGGTTAGGTATGATAACACTGTAGCAGCTAGCTGTGCCTACTACTGCCCCTAGCTGTGCCTACCACCACTTTTCCACTTTTGCCCTCCGTTGCCCTATGTCGGTAACCCCTTGAGCATATAAAAGGAGGCCCGGGGCAACGTAGAAGGGGGTTCAGCAATTCCACACACTCACGCTCGGTCCTGCTCGCCGCCGGTGTGTACTGTAGCACTCCGCGCTCCCGAGCTAGAAATCAATACCAATCCACAAAGCAGGAGTAGGGTTTTACGCATCCGTGCGGCCCGAACCTGGGTAAATCGCTTGCGTGCTTCGCCTCGATTTACTCTTCGCACGACCAACCGCCCGCGTGCTTCGCCTCGATCTGCTCTTTGCGCAACCTCCGCCCCCCGCCGAACCGAAAGGGACCCGGTCCGCCGGTCCCATAGGTGCCCGTGGATCAGGAACCCTGGCAAGGCCCCAAGATGGGATCTCGTGGATACAAAAAGTTGCGGCGGTGGAATTAGGTTTTTGGCTCCTGTTCTGATCGTTTGGGGGTACGTGTGTATATATAGGAGGAAGGAGTACATCGGTGGATCACCGAGGGGCCCACAAGGCAGGGGGCGCGCCCTAGGGGGGCGCGCCCCCCACCCTCGTGGCATCCTCTTTGATCCCTTGCAGTAGGGTCCAAGTCTCCTGGATCACGTTCGGTGAGAAAATCACGTTCCCAAAGATTTTATTCCGTTTGGACTCCGTTTGATATTCTGTTTATCCGAAACACTAAAATAGGCCAAAAACAGCAATTCTGGGCTGGGCCTCCGGTTAATAGGTTAGTCCCAAAAATAATATAAAAGTGGAAAATAAAGCCCAATATAGTCCAAAACAGTAGATAATATAGCATGGAGCAATCAAAAATCATAGATACGTTGGAGACGTATCAGGCATCCCCAAGCTTAATTCCTGCTCGTCCTCGAGTAGGTAAATGATAAAAAGAGAATTTTTGATGCGGAGTGCTACTTGGCATAATTTCAATGCAAATCTTCTTAATTGTGGTATGAATATTCAGATTAGAAAGATTCAAGACAAAAGTTTATATTGACATAGAAAATAATAATACTTCAAGCATACTAACAAAGCAATTATGTCTTCTCAAAATAACATGGCCAAAGAAAGTTATCCCTACAAAATCATATAGTCTGGCTATGCTCCATCTTCCCCACACAAAGTATTTAAATCATGCACAACCCCGATGACAAGCCCAGCAATTGTTTCATACTCTAACTTTTTCAATCTTCACGCAATACATGAGCGTGAGCCATGGATATAGCACTATAGGTGGAATAGAATGGTGGTTGTGGAGAAGACAAAAAGGAGAAGATAGTCTCACATCGACTAGGCGTATCAACGGGCTATGGAGATGCCCATCAATAGATATCAATGTGAGTGAGTAGGGATTGCCACGCAACGGATGCACTAGAGCTATAAATGTACGAAAGCTCAACAAAAGAAACTAGTGGGTGTGCATCTAACTTGCTTGCTCACAAAGACCTAGGGCAATTTGAGGAAGCCCATCATTGGAATATACAAGCCAAGTTCTATAATGTAAAATTCCCACTAGTATATGAAAGTGACAACATATGAGACTCTCAATATGAAGAACATGGTCCTACTTTGAAGCACAATATATGAGACTTGCTATATCATGGTGCTACTTTGAAAAACAAGTGTGGGAAAAAAGGATAGTAACATTGCCCCTTTTTTATTTATTTATATTTTTTGGGCCTTCTTTTTTTTCTTTGGCCTTTCTCTTTTTTTGGGGGGACAATGCTCTAGTTTAGTCATGCTCCATTTTTGTCACACAAGAATGCTCTCATCATGCACAACCCCGATGACAAGCCAAGCAATTGTTTCATACCTTAATAATTTCAAACTCATAAACTTTCACGCAATACATGAGCGTGAGCCATGGATATAGCACTATGGGTGGAATAGAATATAATGATGGGGGTTGTGTGGAGAAGACAAAAAAGGAGAAAGTCTCACATCAACGAGGCTAATCAATGGGCTAGGGAGATGCCCATCGATTGATGTTAATGCGAGGAGTAGGGATTGCCATGCAATGGATGCACTAGAGCTATAAATGTATGAAAGCTCAACAAAAGAAACTAACTGGGTGTGCATCCAACTTGCTTGCTAATGAAGACCTAGGGCACTTGAGGAGGCCCATTGTTGGAATATACAAGCCAAGTTCTATAATGAAAAATTCCCACTAGTATATGAAAGTGATAACTCAAGAGACTCTCTATATGAAGAACATGGTGCTACTTTGAAGCACAATATATGAGACTCGCTATATCATGGTGCTACTTTGAAGCACAAGTGTGGAAAAAAGGATAGTAACATTGCCCCTTTTTTTGGGCCTTCTTTTCTTTTCTTTGGCCTTTCTCTTTTTTGGGACAATGCTCTATTGAATGATGATCATCACACTTCTATTTATTTACAACTCAATGATTACAACTCGATACTAGAACAAAGTATGACTCTATATGAATGCCTCCGGCGGTGTACCGGGGTATGCAATGAATCAAGAGTGACAAGTATGAAAGAATTATGAACGGTGTCTTTGCCACAAATACTATGTCAACTACATGATCATGCTAAGAAATATGACAATGATGGGTGTGTCATGATGAACTAGATGGCGGAAAGTTGCATGGCAATATATCTCAGAATGGCTATGGAAATGCCATAATAGGTAGGTATGGTGGCTGTTTTGAGGAAGGTATATGGTAGGTGTATGATGTCGGCGAAAGGTGCGCGATGTTAGAGAGGCTAGCAAGGGTGGAAGGGTGAGAGTGCGTATAATCCATGGACTCAACATTAGTCATAAAGAACTCATATACTTATTGCAAAAATCTAGAAGTTATCAAAGAAAAGTATTACCCGCATGCTCCTAGGGGATAGATTGGTAGGAAAAGACCATCGCTCGTCCCCGACCACCACTCATAAGGAAGACAATCAATAAATAAATCATGCTCCGACTTCATCACATAACGGTTCACCATACGTGCATGCTACGGGAATCACAAACTTCAACACAAGTATTCTTTAAATTCACAACTACTAAACTAGCATGACTTTAATATTATCACCTCCATATCTCAAAACAATTATCATGCTTCAATCTTTTCTTAGTATTCAACACACTCAAAAGAAAGTTTCACAAATCTTGAATACCAAGCATATTATTATTAGGCAAATTACCATGCTATTAAGAGACTATCAAATTAATTTAAGTGAAGCACGAGAGATCAATAGTTTCTTTAAAATGAATCCACCACCGGGATCTAAAAGATCTAAGTGAAGCACATAGTGCAAAATTATCTAGCTCAAAAGATATAAGTGAAGCACATAGAGCAAAACTATCTAGCTCAAAGGATATAAGTGAAGCACACAGAGCAAAATTATCTAGCTCAAAAGATATAAGTGAAGCACACAGTGCAAAATTATCTAGCTGAAAGGATATAAGTGAAGCACATAGAGCAAAATTATCTAGCTCAAAAGATATAAGTGAAGCACATAGAGCAAAATTATCTTGCTCAAAAGATATAAGTGAAGCACATAGAGTATTCTATAAAATTTTAATTCATGTATGGCTCTCTCAAAAGGTGTGTACAGCAAGGATGATTGTGGCATACTTACAAACAAAGACACAAATAATACAAGACGCTCCAAGCAAAACACATATCATGTTGGTGAATAAAAATATAGCTCCAAGTAAATTACCGATGGAAGTGGACGAAAAGAGGGGATGCCTTCCGGGGCATCCCCAAGCTTTGAATTTTTGGTGTCCTTGGATTATCTTGGGGGTTCCATGGGCATCCCCGAGCTTAGGCTCTTGCCACTCCTTGGTCCATGATCCATCAAAAGAATTCACCCAAAACTTGAAAACTTCCCAACACAAAACTCAAAATAGAAAACTCGTGAGCTCCGTTAGCGAAAGAAAACAAAAGACCACTTCAAGGTACTGTAATGAACTCATTCTTTATTTATATTGGTGTTAAACCTACTGTATTCCAACTTCTCTATGGATTATAAACTATTTTACTAACCATAGATTCATCAAAATAAGCAAACAACACACGAAAAGCAGAACAGTCTGTAGTAATCTGTAGCTAGCGCAAACTCTGGAACCCCAAAAATTCTAAAATAAATAGCACTCTTCAAATAAAAATGACAGCAGTTCTCGTGAGCGGTAAAGTTTCTGTTTTTTACAGCAAGTTCAACAAGACTTTCCCCAAGTCTTCCCAACGGTTCTACTTGGCACAAACACTAATTAAACACAAAAAACACAACCAAAACAGAGGCTAAATAATTTATTTATTAAATAACAGCAAGGATAAACATTGGGTTTCCCCCCAACAAGCGCTTTTCTTTAAAGCCTTATATCTAGGCATTGATAATTTTAATGAAGCTCACATGAAAGACAATAATTGAAGCACAAAAGGAGCATCATAAAGCATGTGAAAAACACATCTAAGTCTAACATACTTCCTATGCATAGGCATATTATAGGCAAACAAGTTTTCAAGACAAGCAAAAACTAGCATATGCAAGGAAGCGGAAAGAAACAATAGCAATCTCAACATAACGAGAGGTAATTTAGTAACATGAAGATTTCTACAACCATATTTTCCTCTCTCATAGTAATTACATGTAGGATCATAAGAAAATTCAACAAAATAGCTATCACATACAATATTTTCAACATGATCCACATGCATGCAAAGTTGACACTCTTCCAAAATAGTGGGATTAACATTAACTAAAGTCATGACTCCTCCAAACCCACTTTCAATAATATTGCAAACATTATTATCAATCTCATATTCATCATGGGGTTTAAATAAATTTTCAAGATCATAAGAAGAATCACCCCAATCATAATCATTGCAACAAGTAGTAGACATAGCAAAACTAGCATCCACAAGCTTAGGGTTTTGCATCTTATTAGCACAATTGACATTAAGAGAATTTATAATAAAATCATTGCAATCATGCTTTTTATTCAAAGATCTATCTTGAGTCACTTCATAAAGCACTTCATCACAATTTTCAGATTTACGGATTTCAGGCAAAAGCTTATAAAGATAATCTAGTGCATCCAAATCACTAGGAATTGGTTCATCATAATTGGATCCCTTAAAAAGATTGGCAAGCGGATGAGGATCCATAGATCTTAAGTTCTCTGTTTAGTAATAAATAAACAACTATTCCAACCATACGAGCAAACAAAAAGCAAACGGGCAAAAAGAGGCAAATAGAGAGGGAGGATAGGGAGAGAGAGGGCAAATAAAACGGCTAGAGTGAATTGGGGGGAGAGGAAAACGAGAGGCAAATGGCAAATAATGTAATGCGGGAGATAGGGATTGTGATGGGTACTTGGTATATTGACTTCTTGCGTAGACTCCCCGACAATGGCGCCATACACAAAGCAATAGCTAGTCACAACCAACGCGATTAGGGGTTGTCAAGCCCTTCACGGTCACTTACGAGAGTGAGATCTAATAGATAGAATATTTTTGGTATTTTTGATATAAAGATGCAAAGTAAAAAGTAGAGGCAAAGTAAATAGCAAAACAATATAAAAGTGATGGAGATTGATATGATGAGAATAGACCCGAGGGCCACAGGTTTCACTAGTGGCTTCTCTCAAGAGCATAAGTATTCTACGGTGGGTGAACAAATTACTGTTGAGCAATTGATAGAATTGTGCAAAATTATGAGAATATCTAGGCATGATCACGTATATAGGCATCACGTCCATGACAAGTAGATCGAAATGATTCTCCATCTATTACTATTACTCCACTCATCGACAGCTATCCAGCATGCATCTAGAGTATTAAGTTAAAAACAGAGTAACACCTTAAGCAAGATGACATGATGTAGAGAGATAAATTCATGCAATATGAAATAAACTCCATCTTGTTATCCTCGATGGCAACGATACAATACGTGCCTTGCTTCCCCTTCTGTCACTGGGTAAGGACACCGCAAGATCGAACCTAAAGCTAAGCACTTCTCCCATGGCATGAACTACCAATCCAGTTGGCCAAACCAAACGGATAATTCGAAGAGACTTGCAAAGATAACCAATCATGCATAAAAGAATTTAGAGAAGATTCAAATATTATTCATAGATAGACTTGATCATAAACCCACAATTCATCGGTCTCAACAAAAAAACCGCAAAAAGAAGGTTACATCGAATAGATCTCCACAAGAGAGGGGGAGAACTTTGTATTGAGATTCAAAGAGAGAGAAGAAGCCATCTAGCTACTAACTATGGACCTGAAGGTCTAAGGTAAACTACTCACACTTCATCGGAGGGGCTAGGATGATGTAGAAGCCCTCTGTGATGATGGCCCTCTTCCGGCGGATCTCCGGAACAGGCCCCAAGACAGGATCTTGTGGATACAGAAAGTTGCGGCGGTGGAATTAGGTTTTTGGCTCCTGTTCTGATTGTTTGGGGGTACGTGTGTATATATAGGAGGAAGGAGTATGTCGGTGGAGCACCAAGGGGCCCACGAGGCAGGGGGGCGCGCTCTAGGGGGGCACCCCCCACACTCGTGACCTCCTCTTTGATCCCTTGCAGTAGGGTCCAAGTCTCCTAGATCACGTTCGGCGAGAAAATCACGTTCCCGAAGATTTTATTCCGTTTGGACTCTGTTTGATATTATGTTTATCCGCAACACTGAAATAGGCAAAAAACAGCAATTCTAGGCTGGGCCTCCGGTTAATAGGTTAGTCCCAAAAATAATATAAAAGTGGAAAATAAAGCCCAATATAGTCCAAAACAGTAGATAATATAGCATGGAGCAATAAAAAATTATAGATATGTTGGAGACGTATCAGTCAGCAGGCTGTTGCAGGCTTCGGTTAGTCCGCTCTTGGCGGACTGAACCCTTTCAATTATCGTGCTTGTCGGTGTCAAAACCGGTGGATCTCGGGTAGGGGGTCCCGAACTGTGCGTCTATGCCGGATGGTAACAGGAGGCAGGGGACACAATTTTTTACCCAGGTTCGGGCCCTCTTGATGGAGGTAAAACCCTACGTCCTGGTTGATTGATATTGATGATATGGGTAGTACAAGAGTATATCTACCACGAGATCAGAGAGGCTAAACCCTAGAAGCTAGCCTATGGTATGATTGTATGTTGTGGTTGTTGTCGTCCTACGGACTAAAACCCTCCGGTTTATATAGACACTAGAGAGGGTTAGGGTTACACAAGGTCGGTTACAAAGGAGGAGATATCCATATCCGTATTGCCTAGCTTGCCTTCCACGCCAAGTAGAGTCCCATCCGGACACGAGACGAAGTCTTCAATCTTGTATCTTCATAGTACAACAGTCCGGCCAAAGGATATAGTCTGGCTGTCCGGAGACCCCCTAATCCAGGACTCCCTCAGTAGCCCCTGAACCAGGCTTCAATGATGATGAGTCCGGCGCGCAGTATTGTCTTCAGCATTGCAAGACGGGTTGCTTCTCCGAATACATCACAGAAGAACTTGAAAACGAGGATAGTGTTCGACCCTGCAAAATAAGTTCCACATTCCACCGTAGAGAGAATAATGTTTTCGCAATTCTAATTTGCTGACTTGTCTTGACAGTATGACATTATGTCATGGCCCGGTGATTATTCGAACCGTTCCCTTTAACCAGCCCCGCACATAACGCGAGGCAGTTTTTCAACACGTCTTTTGTCAAAGCAGAGATCGTGTCCCCTTATTACGGGATTCTCATCAATACGGGCGTGGGTAACCCAACCGCGCCATCAATTACGGCGCTTGGTGGATAAGCAAGTTTTACCAGGCAAGTGGGAACGCTTAGTTTCGTCCGCCCATATAAAGGGATAAGGATTCACCTTCCTATCCACGCCTTCTTCCTCCTTTGCTCATCCGTTTTCGCACACTCGAGCTCTAGCGCCCAAGTCCACACTTCCCACCTCAATCTTCTCCAACCATGTCCGGAGCGGGAGGCAGGTGGATGGTCTCCTCCGTCATGGAGGGAGACATCAAGAAGTTGCGCGGAGCCGGATACTTAGCCACAAATATCGCGCATCCGGCTGCCCGCTGTGGGGCAGATTGTCCCTACCCCAGAACCTCACGAGAGGGTAGTTTTCCTCCACCACTTCCTCCGCGGACTAGGGTTTCCCCTCCATCCAGTCGTCCGTGGTCTCATGTTCTACTACGGGCTGGATTTTCATGATCTGGCCCCGAACTTCGTCCTCAACATTTCGGCGTTCATCGTCGTGTGTGAGGCTTTCCTCCGCATCCGGCCCCACTTCGGTATGTGGTTAAAGACCTTCAATATCAAGCCGAAGGTGGTACGAGGCCAACAAGCAGAATGCGGCAGAGCCATGGCGGGCAAGATGCCCAACGTTATATGGCTTGAAGGCTCCTTCGTGGAGACAATAAAGGGATGGCAATCGGCATGGTTCTACATCACCGAGCCGCGCAACGCCGAATGGGCGACAGCCTCCGAGTTTCGATCCGGATTCCCTACATGGCTCACTTCCTGGAAAGAGAAGGGCTTGTCGTGGGGGTCATCGGTGGAGCTGGATGGACTCCAGAAATGTATCCGGAGTATGGCGAGCAAGAAGCTCAAGCTTGTCAACATAGTCCAAGTTATGCTCATCCGCCGGATCCTCCCGTGCCAACAACGGGATTTTACTTTGTGGGAGTTCGACCCGGCCCAGCATCAGACTCTAAGCGAGCTCTTTGATACGACGCACAAGGATGTCTGGAAGGTGCTGTTCAAGGGCGCCGAGGTCCCTCCTTCTCTCGCCGAGGACCGCGGACTAAGCGCAAAGCGCCTAGCACGTTCGGTGAGTTCAATACGTCCCGTAGGACATTTATTTTCCCTAGCTTAATTATGTGCGGGGTCTAATCTCCATGCCTTTACCAGGACTAGGTGGAGATGTCGGGGCAGATTAACTGTCCGGCCCCTTTGCTTGAAGATACTACGGGCGCTCTCCTGACGGAGATGCTAACTCCGGCCCCTTACAAGGTGCCGGAGAAGACCAAGAAGGCCAAGGGAACCCGAAAGAGTTCCCGGCGCCAGGTGTTATCGGACTCATCATCTGATAACTCTGCGGCACACTCCTCCCCCGAAGACGAGGAGGAAGAAGAAGATGCTCCCCCTCCAGGCGAGGGAGACAAGAAAAGGAAGGCCGCCCCAACTGGGGAGGCCGAAGGGTCCAAGAAGGGAAGGACTCTCCTTCCGGACAGTTCCACCGCCGCCGCCGAAGGCGAAGACGAGTGGTTGCCCAGGGCCAAGCCCCTGGGGAGATCGTAAGTATTCGGATACTAGAGTAACTCGTAGAATTCCTTTGTTGCACTGCTTTCCTAACGCCGAACATGATTTTGCAGGCCGCCGCGAACCAGCATCGATGTATCATCGGACGGCTCCCTAGGCTCGTCGGACATGGATAGCGATCCATTCCTGACCGCCACCTCCCCTCATCCTGCTGACGACGCTGAGGTGCTGTCTCAAGAGGCACCGGGGCGAGGGGAGACAGTCCTGGAGACACCTCAAGGCGACCTTCCGGACTCCGAGAGCCGAGGGGATGGGGCCCCTGAGAGCTCCGAGTTCGGCCCTCAGCCGAACCGCGCCGGACCCTCCAGCGGTTCCGGGCTCGGGCAGGCGGCCTCCTTCTAAGAGGGGCAAGACGCCTGTGCCGGTGACCTCTGTCCATCCAGAGGCGCCGGACAATCTGCTGGAAGCGCTTCGCAGTGCTTCCATCGACGAGGAGCATCGCACTATCATGAGTGCGGTGATCCAGAAGGTTCAGTCCGCCAAGAGCGGATTGACTGAAGCCTGTGCCAGCCTTCTAACAGGCTTTGAGGTAAGTGTTTTAAAATGTAGTAGAAATATTACCACATAGACAGTAGCCCCTGATGCTTTGTTCGGTGTTCATAAAGAAAAGCCGAACAGAGGATCAAATAATATCGCAGGAGTCTAATATAAGTATGTCAATATGCATATGCAGGCTTCACTGCTGGTGTCCGCCGCACTGACTGCGGAGGTTGCCTTACTGAGGCAGGACCCCGAGGGGTCCAGGAAAGAGCTCGGCCTTGCCAAGAGGCAGCTCGAGGAGAACAAGGGTAAGTAATACCCTGTCTATTGATATGTATATATAAAAGAAGACGCGATTGCAAAATGACAGGATCAACGTATATTTGCCAGGGGCCACGACCGAGGTGGCAACCCTGAAGCAAGCGCTAACCAAGGCTGAGGATATAGCGGCCAAGGAGCGCACCGAGCAAGAGAAGCACGAGCCTCGGGTGGGCGAGGTGCAGCAAGAGCTCCAGGCTCTCGTGGCGAAGCATGAGGCGTTGGAGCTTGACTCAAAGACGCGGGAGTCTGAGCTTGCCGCGGCCCTCGAGAGCGCAAAAAGTAACAAGGCCGAAGCCCAAAAGGCCCTCCAGGAGATCGATGCGATGAAGAAGATAGCGGCGGGTAAGGATTTCTATATGCAAAGCAAGCATGTAAAAGTGAATTACCGATTACTTACCCGAATCCGGAGCTCTCCAGGAGCATTCGCAGATTTGCCCCGCAGCATGTCCGATGCCGCACAATTTTACCAGGCCGAGGATGGAAGCTCAACGGAGAAGCTGTTCTGGTCTCAGTATGCTGAGGCCAAACACCCGGTGCTAATGAGCGACCAGCTGAAGCAGATGGTCGAGCTACATAAGGCGGCCGATCACTAGTAGAAAAAGGGTCAAACGTGAAGCACATTAGTGCCGGTTCCAACGGCTAGCCGGCCGCTCTCATTAGTACCGGTTCGTGGCGAACCTTTAGCACCGATTCGTGCCACGAACCGGTACTAAAGTGAGTGGTGGCAGGATGTTGTCAGCCCGGGGCCCCTCCAGCACCTTTAGTACCGGGTCGTATCACGAACCGGTACTAAAGGTCGTCCTACATAGACCCTTCATCCACCCGAGCTCGCTCTGTTCTTCCCCTTTCCCCTCTCCTCTCTATTCTTTTCCCTCTTCCTCTCAAGCTCATCACACATTTTGCCCAAAATTTGTCAAGATTTGAAGGCCCCCATCCATTCAAATGATCACAAAGGTTAGCAACTTTGTCCTTTCATCTCTCATTGCTAGATTAGCTCGGGCAATGCTTTATATAGTGATTGATTTTTGAGTTTAGTAATTTGGGAGGAATTATATATATGTGCTAGTATTTGATTTATATGCAATTTGAGGTCAAAAATAACACTTAGTTTGCATATGTAGGTGTGGTTTACTTAGTACCTTCTAAATCTCCATCGTAACCACCGTCGATCGCTCGCAACGTCCCGTCGCCGGCACCACCTTGTGGTGAGCCTCTTGTTCATGAAGTTTTATATAAAAAAATTGATGTTTGTGTGATTTGGATATATAGTTACTCGTATAACTATCTTACCCATACATTGTTTGTTATACATAGTGCCATGGTTTTGATATCCGTCCCCGTCGGCCCTCGTCGGGGTTATAATTCGGATGTGGTATATTGTCTTTTAAAACTATTCATTGCATTTCGTGTTTATGACAAATTATGCCCATCAAGTTGACATAGATATTTGTATGTAGGAGGTAGTTGAACGGAAATTCCAACCGACCCTATTGTCGAGAGGTTAAATTTAGTTGAAAGAGAAAACGAGGATTTGAAGGAAAAATTGAAAAGAATTGAGGGGGAGAAGATGGAATTGGAGTTTCATGTTGCCGATGCCGTCGATGATCACAAGATTAAGATGGAGAAAATGCGCTTGAAGATTATAAAGATTAGAAAATATGCCATTCATAGTGAGGCTTGGTATCATTATATTGTTGGATCAATTGTTACCTTAGTTGCGATCTTGATCGCATTTGTTGTTGCATTTAAATTCTTTAGCTAGAGATTTATTTGTTTGTTGCATTTAAGTGTTGTATGATCTTTATGTATGAACTTTATGTATTGTATTAATTTGGTGTTTTCGGTGCTGTGTATTGAAGATGAGCCGACAATGGATGTACGATGATCGATGCTGTCCCGAGTTCATTAATGGTGTGCGTACTTTTCTGCTTGCGGCTGAGGCAAACAAGCGGGCGGATGGTTTTATGCCTTGTCCATGTGTTGGCTGTAAGAATGGTCACAATTACTCTACGTCAAGAACCATTCACGTCCACCTGTTTGAGTCCGGTTTCATGCCCCACTATAATGTTTGGACCAAGCATGGAGAAAGAGGGGTTATGACGGAAGACAATGAAGAAGAAGAGGACGACGACAGCTATCCTGGCCATGGGTTCCCTGAATACGATGATACAACAATGAGGGAAGAAGCTGAGCCGGCAATGCGGGAAGAAGCTGAAGAAGAGGCATCGGATGAGCCCGTTGATGATCTAGGTCGGGCCATTGCCGATGCAAAGAGAAACTGTGCAAGTGATTTGGAGAAGAAGAAGTTGCAGCGCATGTTAGAGGATCACAAAAAATTGTTGTACCCGAATTGCGTAGGTGACAAAAAAAAGCTGGGCACCACACTGGAATTGCTACAATGGAAGGCAGAGAATGGTGTATCTGACAAGGGATTTGGAAAGTTGCTGGTAATGATAAAGAATATGCTTCCAAAGGACAACAAATTGCCCGAGAGTACGTACGAAGCAAAGAAGGCTGTCTGCCCTCTAGGGTTAGAGGTGCAGAAGATACATGCATGCCCTAATGATTGCATCCTCTACCGCGGTGAGTACGAGGATTTGAACGCTTGCCCAGTATGCGGTGCATTGCGCTATAAGATCAGCCGCGATGACCCTGGTGATGTCGAGGGCGAGCGCCCCAGGAAGAAGATTCCTGCCAAGGTGATGTGGTATGCTCCTATAATACCACAGTTGAAACATTTGTTCCAAAATAAAGAGCATGCCAAGGCGATGCGATGGCATAAAGAAGACCGTAAGAAAGACGGAAAGTTGAGAGTACCCGCTGACGGGTCGCAGTGGAGAAAAATCGAAAGAAAGTACGGGAAGGAGTTTGCAGATGACGCAAGGAACGTATGGTTTGGTCTAAGCGCAGATGGCATTAATCCTTTTGGGGAGCAGAGCAGCAACCATAGCACCTAGCATGTGACTCTATGTTTGTATAACCTTCCTCCTTGGTTGTGCATGAAGCGGAAGTTCATTATGATGCCAGTGCTCATCCAAGGCCCTAAGCAACCCGGCAACAACATTGATGTGCACCTAAGGCCATTAGTTGAAGAACTCTTACAACTGTGGAATGGAACAGGTGTATGTGCGTGGGATGAGCACATGGGGGAAGAATTTGACCTAAAGGCGTTGCTGTTTGTGACCATCAATGATTGGCCTGCTCTCAGTAACCTTTCAGGACAGACAAACAAGGGATACCGTGCATGCACCACTGTTTGGACGATACCGACAGTATATATTTGGCTAATTGTAAGAAGAATGTGTACCTGGGACATCCTCGATTTCTTCCGAGCAGGCATCCCGTAATAAAGAAAGGCAAGCATTTCAAAGGTGAGGTGGATCACCGGACGAAGCCTCGCCACCGTACTGGTGCTGATGTACATGATATGGTCAAGGATTTGAAGGTGGTCTTTGGAAAGGGTCCTGGTGGACAACCTGTTCCGAATGACGCTGACGGACGCGCACCCATGTGGAAGAAGAAATCTATATTTTGGGACCTGCCCTATTGGAAAGACCTAGAGGTCCGCTCCGCATTCGACGTGATGCACGTGACGAAGAATCTTTGTGTGACCCTGCTTGGCTTCTTGGGTGTGTATGGGAAGACAAAAGATACACCTGAGGCATGGGGGGACCAGCAACGTATGCACGGAAAATACGGCATACATCAAGGTCATGCAAGCTACGCTCTTACCAAAGAAGAGAAGGAAATCTTCTTTGAATGTCTGCTCAGTATTAAGGTACCGTCTGGCTTCTCATCGAATATAAAGGGAATAAAAAACATGGCAGAGAAAAAGTTCCAGAACCTAAAGTCTCATGACTGCCACGTGATTATGACGCAACTGCTTCCGGTTGCATTGAGGGGGCTTCTACCGGAAAACGTTCGATTAGCCATTGTGAAGCTATGTGCATTCCTCAATGCAATCTCTCAGAAGGTAATCGATCCAGAAATCATACCAAGGTTAGAGAATGATTTGGTGCAATGTCTTGTCAGTTTCGAGTTGGTGTTCCCACCATCCTTCTTCAACATCATGACGCATGTCCTAGTTCATGTATGTGAAGAGATTAACGTTTTGGGTCCTGTATTTCTACACAATATGTTCCCCTTTGAGAGGTTCATGGGAGTCGTAAGGAAATATGTTCATAACCGTGCTAGGCCAGAAGGAAGCATCTCCAAGGGCCATGAAAATGAGGAGGTCATTGAGTTTTGTATTGACTTTATTCCTGACCTTAAGCCGATTGGTGTTCCTGAATCGCGGCATAAGGGCAGACTGGATGAAAAAGGCACGCTAGGAGGGGAACAAATAATATGTATGGACGGACATTCTCTCACTGAAGCACACTACACAGTTCTACAAAATTCCGCCTTGGTGGCTCCGTATATGGATGAACACAATAATTTGCTATGCTCCAAATACCCGGAGCGGTCTGATGACTGGATTACACGTGAACAAACCAGGAGTTTCGCCAACTGGTTGCAAACATGTACCATGCATGACGCCTCTATTGAAGATGACCTATACTTGCTGTCCCAGTTACCATCTTCGAATATAATGACTTTCAAAGGGTACGAGATAAATGGTAATACATTTTACACGATCGCCCAAGATAAGAAGAGCACCAACCAAAACAGTGGTGTCCGCTTTGATGAAGAAACCAAGATGGGAAAGGAAACATATTATGGTTATATACAGGACATATGGGAACTTGACTATCGATGTGGTTTAAAGGTCCCTTTGTTTCGGTGCAAATGGGTCAATATGACACGAGGCGGGGTAACGGAAGACCCGCAGTACAGAATGACAATAGTGGATCTCAACAATCTTGCGTATGCAGACGAACCATTCGTCCTAGCCAATGATGTGGCACAGGTTTTCTATGTGAAGGACATGTCTACCAAGCCGAGAAAAAGAAAAGATAAGGAAGTGAATGCATCGTACGATGAGCCAAAGCGGCACATAGTTCTTTCTGGGAAGAGAAACATCGTGGGAGTGGATGACAAGATAGACATGTCAGGAGATTATGAAAAGTTTGATGAAATTGCTCCATTCACAGTGAATATTGACCCGAGCATCCAGTTAAATGATGAAGATTTTCCATGGCTACTGCGCAAAGGGACACACGCGAAGAAAAAGTTTCACACCCAAAGATCTGGGATGTGATCGGCTTCACTATCATCACTTTATTCTATGTTTCACACCCAGGAGGGAATCTCTGTAATAGTTAGGGTAGCTAGTTATGTGTTTTGGCATTTGAAACGCGAAGAAATTTTATGTGCAAGCAAATTCTTTCATGCATTTACTGATTTTTTCAGCTAAATGACCCTGAAATTGAAAAGCATTTCAAATGAACTCATAAAAGGTTGAAAGTTGGCATGGTATCATAATTTCACCCACATAGCATGTGCAAAAAAGTAGAGAGGGTTACCGCAAAAACTGGATGCACTTCGTGTACAAAATGGACAATCTCTTTCGAAGTATCAGGGTTTCGGACGAAAACTCATCCGTTACAAAGGCATTTCATTTTTTAAATAACCTAACCATTACCAAATTGAATATAATGATAAAACACACTAATATTAAACATAAGAAAAAAGAATCACTGAAAAATCTATTTTCAAAGTTAAGTTATTCACAAACTAGTGATTCACACAAATTTCAAATAATTCAAAATTTAAACTATTCAAATTTGTAAACTACCGGTACTAACAGAAAGTTTGTAATTTTTTGTACCTAAAGCAAAAATATTCACAAACAAACTCTAAATACAGCAAAAAAACAACTCTAAAATAAATAAAACAAAAATCAATAAAGCAAACAAAATAAGAAAAAAAAAGCCCACCTACTAGGCCACAGCGGCCTGCATACGACTAGAAACCCAAATTCTAGTTGGGCCAGGATGCAGGCCCGCTAGCCCAGTAGGCCCAACAGGGCATCGCAGAAGAGGTAGGCCCAGAAGGCTTTCTTAAGAGAGGAGCTCGAGACAGCAGCGATGGTGGGCTTATAAGCAGGTGCGAGTGCCCCTCGGCTAGCGAGGTGGGACTAAACTTTTGCGCCCCTCGCCTGGCAGCGCACACCCTTTAGTACCGGGTCGTGTCTCCAACCGGTACTAAAGGGGGGGTCTTTAGTACCGGTTGGAGCCACCACCCGGTACTAAAGGGGTGCCGTTCCCGCCGCTTGGCCTGGCCAAAACAGACCTTTAGTACCGGTTGGTGGATCCAACCGGTACTAAAGGTTGTTCTATATAAGAAAACACTTCAAAAAAATTGTCAGTTTCTCATCTCTCCCTGCTTCTTTCTCCTCTGCCCCGTCGCCGCCGCCCCTCGTCGCCGCCCCCGTCGCCGTCGCCGTCCCCGTCGTCGCACCGCGCCCCGCCCCATCCTCCCGTCGTCCCCACCCGGCCCGTCCTCCCGTACGTCGTCCCCACTCGGCCCGTCCCCGTCCCCGTCATCGCCGCCCCGTCCCCATCGTCGCCGCCCACCGTCGTCGCGCCTCGCCGGTGAGCTGTGCCCCGGCCGCCAACCACACACACACACATTATTTGAAATGTTAGTTATAGAATTATTAGAAATGTTAGTTTTAGTTATAGAAATGTTAGTTATATAGAAATGTTAGTTATATAGAAATATTAGAAATGTAAGTTATATAGAAATGTTTTTTTAGTTATAGAAATATTAGAAATGTTAGTTTTAGTTATAGAATATTAGAAATGTTAGTTTTAGTTATAAAATTTAGAATTAGCATATATGAAATCACAATCCAACATTTAAAAAATGTTACTTTACTTTTGCGGCATATAGTAATTGTTTTCGACGATGCCCGGCCCGCATCCTCGTCGTCGACCCGTTCGCGACGACGTCTTGCTTCAGAGGACCCATGTCCGGGACTGGACTCCGCCGGGCTGGCACTAGGAGGTGCTACCTTCAGGGCCGCGACGCTTGGTGAGGAACCCGGCCCTGGGTCCCGTCGTCGACCCTCGTCTCCTTTGGTGGCGTTCGCGTGGGCCACTTTCGGTGCGGAGGGAGCCGGCCCCGCCGGAGGTGGTACGTCGCCGTGTCAGGGAGGAGGACGAGCACGTCCATCGCTACATGGCTGCTATGGACGTCAGGTTCTCCAATACCCGGCAGGTTCTTTTGGGAGATCACCCGAGCTATGATCCATTGATGGTTCCTTCTCTTTGGGTGTCCACTGCCCGCACCTCAGGAACCGCGAGTGGCCTAGATTACTCTGTAGTATTCGATCTTTATTAGCTTGCTAGCTAGCTAGTGATGTATTCAATATTATATCTATTATTCAAGACGATGTATTCGAGATTATATCTATTATTCGAGACGATGTATTCGAGATTATATCTATTATTCGAGACGACGTATTCGAGATTATATTCGATGGTGCTTATTATGTACTATGATTGATTCAGTTTTTCCTTATTAATTGATTGCATCCATGCATTGTAATTTGAATATATTTCTTTTGGATTAGTTAAACAAAACCTATGGCGGACAATACCGGCAGAGAGGGAGAAGAGGCCCTGTTCAATATCATACGCAATCCTCGCGGGCCAGATGATGATCAGAATGAAGAAAATTATGACGGCTCCGAATATCTAAACAACACCGGGGAGGGTGATATGATATTCGATCGCGACGACCGAATTGATGAAGTCATGAACTATGAACATGACGA